>NC_134834.1:109488470-109537274 GCF_004210375.1 Tachypleus tridentatus
TTAATCACTCTCCAGGTGTTATCTACATACTTGATTTATATAAACATATCTTTATTAATCACTCTCCAGGTGTTATCTGTACTTGATTTATATAAACATATCTTTATTATTCGGGCCCGGCATGGCCTAGCGCGTTAAGGCGTGCACTTCGAAATCTGAGGGTCGCGGGTTCGCGCCCGACTCGCGCCAATCATGCTCGCCCTCCCAGCCGTGGGGCGTTATAATATGACGGTCAATCCCACTATTCGTTGGTAAAAGAGTAGCCTAAGAGTTGGCGGTGGGTAGTGATGACTAGCTGCCTTCCCTCTTGTCTTACACTACTAAATTAGGGACGGCTAGCACAGATAGCCCTCGAGTAGCTTTGTGCGAAATTCTAAAAACAAACAAACAAACAAACTTTATTAATCAATCTTCAGGTGTTATCCATACTTGATTTATATACTGAGATGTCATCATTATGGTTCAGAATATTTTGAAAACAATTTATGTTTGATACTATAATATAGAGTCAGTACTTTACAACGGATAATAATAATAATTGACAAAAATAATGAAAATGAGTCTCACACTCATTTGTAAACGAAACTAAATCAGAACGAAAGATTGTGAAAATACTTTAAAACACCTAGTGTAATAATGTTGTGGAGCATTTCTATACAGTATACAGAAGACACAATAAGAATGACGTTGAAATCCCACTATTCGGTTAATAAGAGTTGTCCAAGAGGTGGTGGAAGACGATGTTGACTAGTGTATCATATCAAAACTATGTTAATTCTAGTTTAAAATTATGTGTAGTTTTTATTTCTATACGAGATAACAAAAGTTACCGAACTTTCTCAACAAGAAACTAAAATGTAAAAGTGTAATTCTTACACTCGTGAACACATGGTTTTCATGTGTCACCTGTTGGTTAACTGTAATTATAACTTATTTTGTCAGTACAAATACTCTATCTATCTATCTTTAAAATGTGTCAGCTGTTTATATGTTTCCTTCATTACGTTATACAGGAGACATTTTGTTTAGTTTGGAAGATGTTATACAAGACATTTAAACATTCTTACATGTATACTTATTTACATTTAGTTAAATATTAAATATGAGCATTCTCGTTTGTGTTGCTTCAAGTTGGTTCTAATGATAAAACAATAACTCACTAAACACTCAAGCAGCAATATATTATTATGATACCTGAACGATAATTTTAAGATGTTTCTCGCCACTCTGTTGCAAGAAGGGTTGTTGTGAAACAATCACCAATAGTGGCATTATTTCAACAATATCTTCTTGTTCCTGTTCACAATGTCAAACAATTGTATTTTGTTCATATTCTGAACTGTTTGTTTTTTGTAATAATAATGAATTTTAAATGGCAGACTGTGATATTTTTGACGTAAAGAAACGACATAAATATTTGAAGACCTTTGGCTTCCTTTTTAAAAATTAGCTAGATCTGTTTAAATCACACTGTAAGGACTCTAAATAGGAACATGAAGAAAGCTAACAACGTAAGTTTCCAACTATATAATACCAAGTCCAAGGTCAACAAACAGTTAAATTTATTGGTATTACCTTCACTGGTAGACTCACATGGAATGTTTACTTTAAGAAATATGTACCTACTCCAAATGTAAACTATCTTCACAAAATCGGCAGTTATCTGAACAGTGCAATAAATTATGTTAATATATGAAATGTGTGCAAGGTTGATATATGAATATTGTAACGTGCAGTATGTCAACTGTATTTTGAAAATGTTCAAAGTCCTCTTAAATTATATTCAGATTATTCTATATTATCTGGGGCTGAGCGGTTTGTTCCCAGATGTGGGCGTGAGAACTGGATTTACTGGCTCATGGTGTTTATCTACGTTCGTGTAGATGGGTCGTTAATGAAACCTAACCACTCTGAACCAACCAATCAAGAAATATTATGTATATAAAAAACGGCTGGTATGGGTAGAGAAAGCACTTTATAATTTTCTACAAGTTGGTTTTATCGTCATTACAGATAATCAAGAAACATTACAATCATAGTTGTTATCTTTATAACCGTTACAGTTGAAGTGTTTGTGATTTCCTTGAACATTTTCCCACCTTTCTATATACGTAAATAATCATTGATGACGAAAAAACCCACTTGTAGAGAAAAATACATATGTAAAACAGCTGGTTTGGGTTGAGAAAATTTTTACGTAGAGGAACGAACAACGTTTCGACCTTCTTCGGTCATCGTCATGTTCTCAAAGAAAGAAAGACGTAACTGACCGATAGATGACCACATGTTTGAATGGAGTTGTGTAACTGAGTGTAGTAATATAGAGGGCGTGCTTAGATATTTGATTATATTTATTAATATAGGTGTAAAAATGTTTCATTCTATTGGTTTATTTTGGGCTTGAGTTCTTGTATAAGTAAGGCTACTTTAATTTTGCGTTTGTTTATGTTGTGTTTATTGGATTTGCAGTATTCGAAAACGTGTGAAGGTGACTTTTTGTGTTATTAGAATCTGGTTTCCATTTTTCTATTTGTTTCTCCAACATAAAAATCTTGACAGTTATCACAGGAACTCTAAAACCATTATAATAACCAAACGACATCTAGTGTATGATTTTTCAATGGTACAAATTTCAATTTCTAAATACCGTTTAACAATAAAATTAATTTTATATTGAAAAGTTTCTAATCCTTGATGTTTTCATTCTTAAAGAACTTTACATCTGACAACCAAGACCAAGACCCGAGATATCAACCAAAACACACAGAAAGAAAGTTTAACAGTAGATAGAAAAACGTTAGAGTTACCATGTATGTCCCGAAATATCGACTTGTAAAATGAAAACAAAATATCACTTTCTGACAGCATGATAATAAGAGTTATTCAATCAAGTACTTAAGATATGTACTTAGTGTAATATTCATTAAAATTATATGATAAAGAAAAACTTTCTAATAAGATATAAATATTATAATACCCAAGACTGTTTAATTATTAGGTACTTCTGCTACATTTTATTGGATTGTAAACATGAAATGAGATTACGGTACTGAAACTTAACTATTATAGTTTTAATGGGATACACAGTTCTCAGAACATCACAACCAATCAGAATGACTCCATTAACAGCTGACGTCAAGAATCAAATTACAGTATTATAGAGACATGCAGAGAGATAAACATCAAGCCAGTAGGAAACTGTGAGTGAATATTTGTTATTTACATGTAAAACATTTCTGTTAACGTGGCTCATGTAGTGGTGGAATAACAATAAAACTGTAAATGGAAATGGTGTGATTAGGATGGAATGGATGTAAGTAGTCAAAACTGTTTGAAAACCCTCACACACAGTTTACATATAACGGATATACACATATAGTTTATATACAAATAAATTGTCTGGAACACACCCAGCTATTGTAACATTAGAATAAACGAACCTCAATGAACGCTATTATAGCTACTACTTAGATATTTTAACATAAAAACACTTAACACGTGTCTATATAGATATTTTATTTATTTCACTAAAGTATACAGGCTGCATAGATGATTTTTCTATCCTAAATCATGTAGACGGGCTGTTTGTGAGAATTTTAATAGTATAACAAAGTAACAAAGATACACGAGAATTATCTGCACTAGTCGTCCCTAATTTAGCTTTGTGAGATCAGAAAGAAGGAAGATAATCATCACCATTCGCCGCCAACCGTTGGTTACATCTTAACTTACAAATTGTGGGATTGCCCATCTGGCCATACGGAGATTAACCGTCACTTGTAAAGCCTCTATAGATGAGAGGGCTTGCAAGATTTATTAGAGGAGGATTCGAACTCCTCAACCCTTATAATTCGAGCTAAGATCGCTATCCATGTGGCCATAACGGGACGGTATACATACACTTAGATCAATGTGACCACATACTCCTGTTTGTCACATGACAGGAGTCATTTGTACCGTTTCGCAAAGCTCTACAATTTCAAACATCTGAAACTCTTACCTGAGTATTTGCTATGATTAACCTGTCGTCTTCTTTACTTCAACATATTTAGAAAACTTAGAAATTAAGAAATTATCTTCTTCAGGGGTTGTCAGAGAAATGAATTTCTCATTGTTTCGGTCGTGTTTTGTCCAAACAGAAAACAAAAATATTTTACTGTGACTTGTAACATCGTGGTTTATGTGAAGATTTATGAAAACAACCATGAATGCAACGTTCACAGGTTTGTTGGTTTTGAATGGGAAGCTTCAAGGTAACACAGCTACAGCGGGTGTGGAAAACACCACGATCCAGTAGATTCTATTTTCACCAGTTCATCAGGGAACCAAACTCTCCGCTCCAGAAAAAGACACTCACGACAAAGACCGATTTATTTAACGTTATACATAAAAATACATAGATTGATAACAATGTAACGTGATATTTAACTTTGACAATATTTGACAGAAATGTTGAACTTCTGGTCTCATGTCTGAGTAATGATCAAACTCGTGAATAATAAAAATTGGCTTGCAATTGAATATAGACATGAAGCGTAATACTTTAACAGTAAATATTATGACTCTATAACAGAGGGCGTTATTTTTGAGAATTAGATATTGTGTTTTACAACAAAACATAATTAACACTCTAGTAAACCTACTGGACCCTAATGTGTATTATTTTTTTAATCTTTCATAAACGGTTTTTTTTTACAATCAAACTCACATCTAAATATTAAGAACAATCTATAATGATTTAAGATAAATAAACAAAACTAGTTTATATGTGACTAACTAAAACTTATTATCAGACTTTTTTACCAGGTAACACATTCAATACAATCAAAAAACATTTTCCATTATTTACCAATAATTTAAGTTCAAGGTCCGGTTTTATTGATAGTTCAACTGTATATGTTTCAAAATAGTCTCCATACGGGAAAGTTTGTTCAAGTTGATAAAGTAGATGTGTTGTATGTTGGTTACTATAACCTTGCTATTCATTTTTCATCGTCAGATACCTGAAATAAAATACTAAACGACTTCCTATACATTACAATATATATATTGTTCACAGTTCCAACTTTTAGAGAATTCAACTGTATAGGATTCTGAATATAATTACAATAAAAAACATATCGTTATATCACAGTGTAAGAATATGTTTCGTATAAAATAACTGGTCCGTAATAATTCTGATGATACTTCTGTATGAGAGACGTTTAATAAAATACTAAATGACTTCCTGTACTTGTTTGTTTGGTTTGTTTTGGAATGAAGCAGAAATCTATTCAATGCGCTATCTGTGCTCTGCCCACAATTGGTAACGAAACCCAGTTTTTAGCGGTACTTTCTGCACTTTAACAGGTTGGTTCTGTTTCAAGTTTCGGAGTTGAGACAATTACATATAACATGCTATATAATCAAACTAAGAAACTAATTATCCGTATAATAATGATACAGTACACAGGCTGCCAGCTATCAGACATAACACTATCTTTGGATCAGTAAATAAAAACTTACTAGTCTTTTAAAATGTACAATTTTACTCTTTTTTATGTGTCATGTAATTTGTAAGAGAATTATATAGAGGTAAAAGTTACTGTAGAAAACAACGGTTAAGTGTCGGATCCACACAAAATTGGAATCGCCTGTTTATGGAAAAAAAGTTTAATAAGAATGTGCAAATGACCTTGTAACCCCCCATAAGTGGAAGTCTCTCTAAATTCCATACCTCCATGTAGTATCATAAGCTTTCTAAAGGTCAAATAATGTTGACACAACATGCTATCAGTTGAGAAAAGCTTCTCAAGTCGAATCAGGTGGCCGAAAATAGAGGATCAGGATCTATACTGTAAGAAGAGGTGTTTGATTCATGGAATCAACATTAACTTCACATGTGAACAGGAAGAAAGCAATCAAATATCATTTCTTAACCTCAAAATTACAAGAACCGACACACAATTTAAAACAGAGATCGACCAAAAAATCACTCATACTGGTCTATACATTCCTTGGGACTCAGCACATGAAACAAAACAAAAACTCAACATACTAAGAAACCAAATAAACACAGCTATAAAACTATGCTCACCAGATAAAATTAACGATGAATTAGACAAAATAAAACAATACTTCATCAACATCAATAAGTTTCCTTCACAAATCATAGAAAACATTATACGTACACATCTAGTCAGAAAGCAAAATCAACCAACAAAAGTAAATACATCTCACGAATCAAAAAATCACGAAACCATATACTGCTGCATACCATATATTCCCGACATCAGCAGAAAAATAACCAACATTTGGCAAAAACAAGTAACAAAATATGACATTCCAGTTAATACCAAATTTATTCAAAAACCAGACACAAAATTATGTAAAATCTACACTAACAAACACCACACCAATATTATTTATAAAATACAATGTGATAACTGCCACGACTTCTATATTGGAGAAACAAGTAGAAAAATGAAAACCAGATTCAAAGAACATAAAAAGTCACCTTCACACGTTTTCGAACACTGCAAGTCAAATAAACACAACATAACCATAGAAAACACTCAAATACTAAATAAAGAAACAAACATAAACAAACGCAAAATTAAAGAAGCCTTACTTATACAACAACTTAAACCCAAAATAAACCAATACAAAGGAACATCTTTATACTTTTTTTTTAAAATAATAAAATAAATTATATAAAATTATATATTCAAACATCTAACACCGCCCTCTAGATTCCGACACTCAGTTTCACAACTCTTTTGAAACATGTAGTCAGCTTCCGGTCAGTAACCTCTTTCCTTCTTTGTGAACTTGACGATGACCGAAGAAGGTCGAAACGTTGTTCGCTCCTCGACGTAAAATATTTTCTCAACCCAAACGAACGGTTTTTTAACATATATATTTCTCTGTATAAATATTATTCATCTGTTTTGTTCAACACATTGTTTTACTTCCTGATACAACATTTAGAACACTCGTAACCCTTGACCTTTCACTTACACTCCTCCATTTTCTTTTCTTGGCAGTTTGCCAGTACTGTTTTCAAACTATCGAAAGTCTTTTATATTATTCATGATACAAATATCATTATATATTAAGTTAGTGCCCGGCTTGTACAGTTGAAAGTCTGCGGGTTTACAACGCTAAAATGAGAGGTTTGATTCCTTTCTGTGGATTCAGGAGATAGCCAGATTTGGTTTTGCTATAAGAAAACACACACACATATTTTAAATTATAAATATTTTTTCTGTCATAAATCACAAATTTGAAACTCTTCATATCCAGCACTTTAAATATATAAATTTGTTTTATATTTCTAATAAAATTTCATCAGTCGCTTCACCATTTATCGTAAAAGAAACATCTTGAAATAAATGTTTTTTATATTATTTAAACAGCAAAGAGGACTGGAGAAAGTTCACTTGGTCTGAAAAACAATTTTTAAAAAGCTATAGAATTGTTGTTGTTGTTTTGGAATTTCGTATACAGCTACTCGAGGGCTATCTGTGCTAGCCATCCCTAATTTTGCAGTGTAAGACTAGAGGGAAGGCAGCTAATCATCACCACCCACCGCCAACTCTTGGGCTACTCTTTTACCAACGAATAGTGGGATTAACCGTCACATTATACACCCCCACGGCTGGGAGGGCGAGCATGTTTAGCGCGACGCGGGCAAAAAAAGCTATAGAAACTCACCGCTGTTGGAGAACAAATAATAATATATATATATATAATCGTATATTCTAGTTCCTCGTCTCTATAAATTATTAATGCCATACAAGATGGACAGTCAATCATTTTACTTAAAGGTGATTGGAAGGCGCTACTGACTGGTTTTATTCCCTGTGGTCAATAACAAAATATTATGGACGGTGGAAAACAGTTTTATTGTTTCTTCCCTTACACAGCACGTCTTATCAAGTTTATTTTGTCTTCAACGTCTTATGATTTTTAAGACGTTACGTTTTGCTATTGTCGTTAAGTGCTAAGGTGAGGTTGAAAAGGTTTTACCTTCCCTATTTTTTTAAATTCTTGAAGCTAAATTCTAAAACCTCTGATTCAATGCCTTCACATCGTCCCTATGACAGAGCGGTAAGTTTAAGTTGTTAGAACATTTAAAATCTGTGTGTTATTCCCAAGACAGACAAACCAGTGTGGCTTTGTTCTCACAACAAACAAATAAAGTCTTCAGATATTTATACAGTTCCGTCATGTCAGAGAAATAAAACATTCTGTTGTTCATCTTTATTCTTATGAAACTCTTCAGAACCAGTGAATATTAGAAACATCACGACATGATTTAAATATATTGGTTATAATTATAGAAAACTAGATGTTCTTAATTTTATGTAACATACATTGTTATACTTTGGTTTTATTTGTAAAAAAAAAAGATTCCAATTAATTAACGCTACCTAAATATGCTAGTAAAAAGATTTAATAACTATTTGATAAATGAGAGAGGAAATATTAATAATGACAGCAAATAGAAAAAATACTTGATAACAAAAAAGAAATAATTTTCTATTTACTAAATTATTACACTAGGTGACGCTCTTTTATCGATTGTAACTCGTAATGAATGTTTTCATTCAACACTAAATACATCTCTAAACTCCATTTTCTAAAATTGGTTGTCAAGTAATTATGGTAACCTATTTGACACAAACGTAAGGTAGGGTCCAAGGTACGAGAGTAGCATACATCTCATAGTAAGAATAGAGAAAGACAGTTATACATGTCAAAGTCATGTTTCTCCGGAAAACAGATAAAATTTATATCACATTCACGAAATAATGTTGTATACTATCTTCTATCAGAAGTAAAACATAAATACAGTTGAAGAAATGATGAAGGAGAGACTGCCTGTAGAAGAGACCACAATGAACAGCCACGTATTGAAACAGTACGTAGAGAGAAATGGCTACTTTTGTGTAAAATACCTGGTTTGACTGGTCGATATTTGATTCATTATCATAATCTATTGTTATAGTTGACATTGCAACAGGGAATGTGTTTTATGTTTAATTTTAATAAAATAAAGAAAAGTATAAATGTTTTCTCCAAACTGTGTGTTATCTGTGGACCTGATTCGACTTGAAACGTCAATCAAAGAAGCCTTTCTCAAATGACAACATCTTGTATCAACATTCTTTGACCTTCAGAATGCTTATGACAGGACATGGAGGAATGGCATTTTGCAAGACCTCCACATACATGGGTTATGTGGTCATTTGCCATTTTTTATCAAACATTTTTAATAAAGAGACAATTCCACGTTGGTGTAGGTTCGACACTTTCCTGTTTCTTTCTACAGTAACTTGGAGTCCCTCAAAGCTGTGTTTTGAGTGTCTCACTTCTCAGTATCAACATTGAGGCCATCACTGATAAACTCCCTCATACTGTTGCAAGTGAGATCTGTGTCAACGATTTTCATATCTTATGTCTGTCGTCGAGCATGAGCGACACTGAGCGTCAGGTACAGACTGCCCTCAAGCGTTTACTGAAGTGAACCAGATAAAACGGTTTTAACTTCTCTTTCTCTAAACTCGTTTACATTCATTGTTGCTGCCAATGAGATATTCTCTCCGATTCTGAACTCCTTATCGCTGAATTTGTGCTACCCGTGATTTGTGAGACAATGTTCTTTAGTACCCGTGATTTGTGAGATAATGTTCTTTAGTACCCGTGATTTGTGAGACAATGTTCTTTAGTACCCGTGATTTGTGGAGACAATGTTCTTTAGTACCCGTGATTTGTGAGACAATGTTCCTTAGTACCCGTGATTTGTGAGACAATGTTCCTTAGTACCCGTGATTTGTGAGACAATGTTCTTTAGTACCCGTGATTTGTGGAGACAATGTTCTTTAGTACCCGTGATTTGTGAGACAATGTTCTTTAGTACCCGTGATTTGTGGAGACAATGTTCTTTAGTACCCGTGATTTGTGAGACAATGTTCTTTAGTACCCGTGATTTGTGGAGACAATGTTCTTTAGTACCCGTGATTTGTGAGACAATGTTCCTTAGTACCCGTGATTTGTGAGACAATGTTCCTTAGTACCCGTGATTTGTGAGACAATGTTCTTTAGTACCCGTGATTTGTGAGACAATGTTCTTTAGGCTTAAATTTTACCGTAAGCTGACCTTTATACAACACATCAAGCAGCTACGAAACGAATGTACCAGAGCACCGAACATTCTTCATGTCCTCTCTTCCTCCACTTGTGATGCAGGTCGATGTTCTATGCTAAAGATATATCGTGATCTTATTTGATCAAAGCTAGACTATAGGTCACTGGTCTATGGCTCTGCCAAGACCTCGGCCTTGAAGATGATGAACCCTGTTCATCATCAGGGACTTCAGCTCTGCTCCGGACCTTTCCGCACTTCTCCAGTGCAGAGCATGTACCTAGGGTTGTGTTTTTCTACCTTGGTGGGCCATGCTTTTTCAGATCTGCAATAGCTCCTTTTGGCCTTTGTATACAAACGCAGTTGTATGAATTGGGTCTATCGTCGGATAACATTGCTGTATGCACTGGTCAACGCATCCCACCATGATTTATTACGGATTTACAACGCTGAAATAAGGGTCCAGTTCCTCTTGGTGAACTCAGCAGATAGCCCGATTTGGCTTTGCTATTAGAAAATCACACACTTTTCAGTAAAGCTTATGCAATTGTACTGCCCTCTACGCTTTAAAACAATACTGCGATCCAATAAGTGACAAAATGGTAAAATCAGAAACTGGGTTTTTATTAAGTTTTATCGAAAAAAAAATTAAATTATGAGGAATAAAATTATTATACACCGAATGATGTATCATTATGTATAAACACAAAGAGCAAGAAACAATCTCTACGTATTGTATAAAGTATTATGTGGATGAAGGAACAGATGTTGGACAGTAAGTAGGAGATTTTTAAATGTGTTTACATGTACACATATTTTTATTTTATTAAAAATTAATCGCAAATTACTATATTATAGTGAATAATATGTCCACAAGAATCTAAACCAGGTATTTTACAGAAATAGCTATTTCTTTCTAGATATTGTTGTAACATATTGTTTCATCATCAATGTGTTCACTATGGTCACTTATTAGCAGTCTCCCAGTATTTACTTCATCTAAACATATAACCTTTACTCACTATGGTAACTTATTAGCAGTCTCCCAGTATTTACTTCATCTAAACGTATAACCTTTACTCACTATGGTAACTTATTAGCAGTCTCCCAGTATTTACTTCATCTAAACATATAACCTTTACTCACTATGGTCACTTATTAGCAGTCTCCCAGTATTTACTTCATCTAAACATATAACCTTTACTCACTATGGTCACTTATTAGCATTCTCCCAGTATTTACTTCATCTAAACATATAACCTTTTCGTCCCTGGAACAGCTGGTGAACATATCAAGACATGTAAATATTTTTTGTACAAACACGGACAACCTCGACTAAGATAATTAAGAAGTGGGAGGAACATGGTAAATGAAACAGTACTCAATAAACGGTTGAAAGTAAGAGATTTATAGCTGAAAAATTAGGAAGTTTTAATTTACTGTAACAAAGATAGTGTTACGTCTGATAGTTGTTAGCCTGTATTACTAGACGGATAATTAGTTTATTAGTTTGATTATATATCATGTTACATGTAATTGCCTAAACGTCGGAACCTGAAATAGAACCAACGTATTAAAGTTCAGGAAGCACTACTAAAAACCGGGTTTCGATACCCATGGGGGGCAGAGCGCAGCTAATCCAATGTATAGATTTGTGCTCATTGTGCACAGGTTGGTCCTCTGTCCAACGTCGGCGGAGATCTGGGAGAGGGTTGTTCGCCTTTTCCGGGTCCCGCCACTTTCGGCGGAGATCATACTGTACCATGTACCAGTCTCTGTTCCCGGCCACATGGCCTTTTCCTTCCAGTATGCCTTAACAATCTTTAAGTTCGTCATCTGGCTTCCTCGAAACAAATTGGTTTTCGACCAGACGCCAGTTGTGTACGTTTTGATGCTGGGAAGAGCCAAACTTTGGCTGTTACTTTGCCTTGAGGAGGACTATCAGCAACTGGGTTCCGGGACATTTTACCATCTCTGGCGGCTGGACGTCTCGCCTCTTTGTGCGTTGGTCGGGGTTCGGGTGGATATCGGATTCTGAGCCGCCCTGTCTCCACTCCCCATTTGTCTTTTTTATATTTTAGTATAAAATTCGTATTTATTGTTTTGTATATATTTAATGTTTTCATATATTTAATGTTTTTATATATTTCATGTTTTGTATATATTTAACGTTTGTTTATATTTCGAGTTTTCTATTTCCTTGTATTTTGTAGATCATTACTGTTTTGTTTCCATTTAACTCTTGTTTTGTTTATATTTAGAGTTCTGTTTTGTATCTCTTTACGGTTTTGTTCTGTATGCCTTTAAAGTTTTGTTATCCAGTTATGATTTGTATGTCTTTAATGTCTTGTTTTGCATTTCTTTAAAACTTTGTATATATTTAAAGTTTTGTATTGTAAGTTTTGTATTTGATTTGTATACATTTCTTTGTACAGTTTAGTTTTATTTTTGTATTTGATTAGTGTTTATTTTACTTACTTTGTACAATTTATTGTTATATTTCATGACACTTTGTACAGTTTATTGACACTTTTACAGTTTATTTCATGACACTTTGTACAGTTTATTGTTGTAAATAAATTCAATATCTCCTCCTCGTCGTATTTCATGTGAAGGCACTTCGGGTCCGACTCGATGATCCAGCAGAAGGCGTGCCAGTGGTTCGTTGTTTTCTTGCCGTCATTCCCTGTGCCCAATACTGGTGTTTGTGTGTTGTTTGTTCACTGTAGTGTTCCATTTGTGTATGTGTGTGCCACAACACTGTAGGTCGGTGTGGCTACGGCCATCCGGCCTTACTTTGCTCGGCCGCGGTCCATCCATTTAGTGTGCCCGCGGCCTCGCTATCCTCGGCGATAATTGACACTTTAAACACTGCCGTGTGGAGTAGCCATGTCTACAACACATATGTCCGGATCCTGCTGGACAAAGACTTCTTCTCTGGGGACCAGTGAGTGTCTGTGGAGCCTGCTGCACAAAACATGAAATGGGTAACTCTCCAGTCGACCTCTTTTGAACTGTCCCACGATGTCATCAAGCACGTATTGTCGGCGTGTGGGTCAGTTCGAAAAATCAAACATGAGGCGCACCAGACGCGCCCAAATATGTGTACTGAGAACTGGCGTGTCTGTCTGGACATGAAGAAGCTGGTTCCCAACTTCATTTCAGTGAACGGCTGTGTCAACGTTGTGGTCTCGAAAGCTACATGTTTCATACTTGTCAGATGCCGCGGTGAGGGATTTGTCTGGCCTTTGGACACGACGGCAGTGCCTGTGATGTTCAGTGTGATGTGTGTTGTGATGGTCACACGCCTTCGCGTTGCCCGAGGCGTGTGGCGACGTATGCTGCAATGGCTGCAGGGCCGCCGCGCGTAGAGAAGGACAAACTGGTTGGGGCGTCACCTATTCATCCCCGGTCATCGACAGCTGCCGAAGTTGAGGAAGTTTCAGCTCCTGGGGAGGTGGGAGCTAGAGCTGTTCGGGTGGAGGGACCTCTGAGAGACTCCAGTCTATCCTACTGGCCCCAGTTTCGATAGGCCCCTGAGGGGGATCTGGACAAACCGGGTGATGCTGGGGCGTCCCTTGTCTCCATGGAGGTTCGGGCCTCTGTATCGGGTGGTGAGAGGGTTGAGGGCTGTAATAAGTTTTCACGCCCAAACCACCCCAGTACGTGTTGGATCCTACAAGGATTGTCCTCCCTCCTTTGTTAAGGGTTGGTCGGCTGAGGGAGATGGTGCCTCCGAGGTGTCCCAGGCTTCCCCTGCCGGCGGGATGTGGGTCTGTGGGACCCCAGCTCAGACCTCGGCCGTAGTGGGTATTATGGTCTTCTCCCATGATGCCGTGTTAGCTCCGACCCCGAGTTCCCATCACCTGACTCTTTCGACTGTTTGGTCGACTTTCCTAGTTTCTCGGGACTGGGAGAGGAGAATCAGGGAGAGCGGGAGCCCTGCAGCCCTGAGTCTTTCCAGACTTCAGTCTGGATGTTCCTGTTGTTCAGCGGCGGTGGTTGGATGCCAGTGGCTGCAGCTGCAAAGAGGGGGTGGGGTCGGGTGGCCTCAAGAGCCACTCGCCCCCCTGCCTCAATCTGTCCAGTAAAAGAAACAACGTCACTGATTCCTTTTCTCTGATTAGTTGATGGGTTTTTCCTGCATTACTTTAAACATCCAGAAATATTTGAGATTGTTAAACAATTTTACATATTATCCCTCTTCAACCGCTTTGTGGTTGATACAATATTTTTGCAGGAGCTCCTTTTGCTTCTCGGAGGGTCCACTTTTCGTTTTACTCTCGCTATCCTGTCCGTTCCTTCTGGTCGTTTGGCACGACGCTTGCACGGGGTGTGGAGAATCCTCTTTCACCCGCATTTTAATGCCACCATTCTTACGTTACATAGTGATGCTGAGGGGCGGGTTTTGTGCGTTGATGTTTTCGCTGGGGGTCGTAAGATTTGTCTTGTCAATGTATAGGCGCTTGCACAGTCTGGGGAGCGGGAGGTTTAGTTCTCGGGCTTGGAAGGTTCATGGTTACACAGGCCGATATCGTCCTTGGTGGCGACTTCAACTGCGTCTTGGATCCTCATCTCGACAAGATTAAGGGTGATCCTCTTTCTGGTGTTCTTTGTACGTGGTCTCTGTGTGCAGTGCTGTCGGATTTCGACTTTCCCGATGTTTGGCGTGTGCTGTGTGGGGTCTGCTTTTGTGACAACTTGGATTGGTTAGGGCGTTTCTTGTCGCCTTGACAGGTTCTATGTAACACCTGGCCATCGGCAGAGCCTCAGTGGAGCTGCAGTTCACCAGGTTGGGGATGTCTCGTTTAACGTGTCCGACCATCGGGCACTTCTCACCTCATTCTGGGATTTTGTCCCCGTTTTACGGGCCCTGATGTGTGGAGGCTCAACGTCTGCCTCCTTGCTGAGGATGAGGTTGGATACGAATTGATTGTCCTTGTTTGGGGGCTCTGCATTGTCAAGTCTGTCACTGGGTCCTAGGAGCAGGTCTGAAGGAAGCCTGTCCCTCCTTGTTGAGGCAAGGTGGCATGCGCCGTCTGGTCTTGCGAGAAACTCAGGACGTCTTGGCTGACTTGCTCCGTGGCAGGCCGATGGAACGCTAGGTCTTCTCGGACATCGAGAACCTACGCATGGTTTTTTGTAAGATCTGTACTTATAAATTTTAAAGTATAGAATATTAAAAATAGCGGAATGTCTTGTTATAATGTTATTTTATTCTTGACTGAAACTGCGGGGACTTACTGAAATGTTATCGAATGTACAGAAAATTTTGTTTGCTGTTATGTTCCTCTTACCTATTATTGTTTCACTGGACGTGGAGGAAATGTAGGAAGCTAGTGGTTCAAAATGTTAAATAAAACGATTAACGCTGATGATACTTGAATATTCAATTGTAATGGTATTATCATTACAAAATATAAACCAAATTTGTATTTTTAATATGCTGGATATGGAGTGTTTCCCATTTGTAAATTATGAAAACAAAGAGTTGTAAAACAGTTAATATATAAAGATATTTGTAATACGAAAAGTGTAAAATACGTTCGAAACAATGAAGACAGTTCTGGCAAACTTCCAATAAAACTAAGTACAAGTGTGATAGTGTACAGCCAAGGGCTGAAACATGCGTGTTATAAATATGTATCAGGATGTACAACAACGTGTTCAGCAAAACAGATATGGGGTAATTATGCTGAATAAGTAACAAAAACAGTTGAATTGTATGAATTATATGAACATTTATATACATTATTTGGACTAACACGAGAATTCATGAAACTTATTATTGTATTTAAAATTGTATAAAACAAATTAAAATTGAACAAAAGATGGTTAGTTAACACATTGACTGCCAGTTCAAGCAAAACAGTGGATTATGCGATTGTACTGCCCTCTAAGCTTTAACACTATATATTGACCCTGTTGGACAGTGAGAAGGAGATTTAAGTGTTTACATTAATACTTACCTTTATTTAATGAATAAAAATTCATTACATTATAGCGAATAATATGTCCACCAGGGTGTACAAACCAGGTATTTTACAGAAGTAGACATGTCTCTCTAGATATTGTTGTAACAAATTGTTTCATTATCTATTTGTTCACTATGGTCTCTTGCACGTATTATCAGTTTGCCAGTGTTAACTTCACCTGAACATATAACGCTTTTCTCCCCTGGAGCAACTGGTGAACATATCAACTCATGTAAATATGTAAGCATAATTATAACACTTGGAAAAGGTGAGAATGACCAATGTAAACTTCCTGGAGGAATGGTGAAGATATTTTTATTTTTGGTAACAGTCTTTATTAAATAAGAAAGAGTTTAGAGGTTACAGCCTAAAGTTAAAGACTAATTTCAAATGTTTTTAAAATATTAAGTTGAAGAACAACAACATGATGACAAATGTGTTAAAGACAAGAAAAACAGAGCAGGTCAAAGCACAATAAATGTGAAGCAATGCACGACATATAAGGAATATAAACATTAGATGTTGTTTTATTATATTATGAAGGAATTGAATTTGGAGGAAAGGAACTGATACCAAAAAGTGGATTTCAAACCAAAGTTGCTGGTGTTGGAGAAATGTATTCCTTAGATAAAAAATCCCTTTAAATCTCTGAATTTGGGTTGAAGGAAAGAAATGTTTTAAATAAAAATAAAAACTTTAAAATAAAACATTAAAGAAAAGGAAGGAAGATTATGAGTGAAAACTGTTACACCAGACTTTTTAAACTGATGTAAAGAAATTAGTGTATCAACTATTTGTTGTACAAAAACGACATCAAATTTTGAGTTTAAATAAGAGAAAAATGTCTGAAATACTACTTGTGACTGGTTTAATAATATCAGAATTAGTTAATCTGTTTTTCTGAGACGCCATATTTTCAAAAGATGTATTCATCTGTGGAGCGCTATACTTTCGCCTTCTTGAAAGCAAGAAAAATGAAACTTGATATCTTTTTTAAATTTATAAGTTAAGTTGACACATATAATAATTTATAATTTTTATTTTATTCAAAATATGTAATAAAACTCGGATGTAAACGTAAGTTTATTATTGAACCATTAAAATAATCAAATTTCTCAACCTACACGGTACAGTGGTACTGGTAGTTTAGTATAACATATATCCCAAGATATATCTGATATTCAGTATTCTATTTTTATCTAACAATTAGCTTGGATATATTCTATATTCCATAGTTTTGGCAGATATCAATGTTAGGAATTGATGAGGTCATGATATATAGATTGTTGATGTTACTCACAAATATATGAACTATTTGTTCGCTCATGAGCTGAGTTTGCGCATTCGGCTTATAAATAACATTATTTATTCAAATAAAATTAATTACAGACCATTTCCAAGAGCTATTTTTCCAAGAGATTTTTTTGTTTGTGCATGAAAAAAGTTTAGCTAAATATAAAAGAAAATGCAAAGCTCAACCCTGTTAAACACCATATAATACCTTCAGCTACAAACGTCTGTGTTATCCTATCTGTTAAACACCATATAATATAATACTTTCAGCTACAAACATCTGTGTTATCCTGTCTGTTAAACACCATATAATATAATACCTTCAGCTACAAACGTCTGTGTTATCCTGTCTGTTAAACACCATATAATATAATACCATCAGCTACACACATCTGTGTTATCCTGTCTGTTAAACACCATATAATATATTACCATTAGCTACACACATCTGTGTTATCCTGTCTGTTAAACACCATATAATATAATACCTTCAGCTACAAACGTCTGTGTTATCCTGTCTGTTAAACACCATATAGTACCTTCAGCTACAAACGTCTGTGTTATCCTGTCTGTTAAACACCATATAATACCTTCAGCTACAAACGTCTGTGTTATCCTGTCTGTTAAACACCATATAATACCTTCAGCTACAAACGTCTGTGTTATCCTGTCTGTTAAACACCATATAATACCTTCAGCTTCAAACGTCTGTGTTATCCTGTCTATTAAACACCATATAATACCTTCAGCTACAAACGTCTGTGTTATCCTGTCTGCTATATCGTGATGTAAAAGTTCAAATAGGAATTAATAATATACTCCT
This sequence comes from Tachypleus tridentatus, assembly GCF_004210375.1. NCBI lineage: Eukaryota > Metazoa > Arthropoda > Merostomata > Xiphosura > Limulidae > Tachypleus > Tachypleus tridentatus. The sequence goes on from NC_134834.1 coordinate 109,506,691, forward strand.
CATAAACACTGGATGTAACTTTTCACACTTTCGTATATTTTGATTTCTCATGATGTCTCTCTGAATTCCTTGTAAACAGACATTAATAGTGTTTGACAAATGTGTGGAGAAACATGAAGGGGGAGGTCTAGAAATTTAATGTGCAAAACATTCCTTTAATGGAAATTTCCCCCCGCAGTGTGCGTAGCGCAGATAATATATTGCCCCCCGCTAATATAGTGGTATGTTTACGGATTTACAACGTTAACATCAGGGGTTCGATACCCCTCGGTGGGCTCAGAAGATAGCCCGATCTTAAGAAAACACACACCCATTCACAGACCCATCAGGTGTAATTTTGTCGGTGGTGGAAGAAAAGTCTACACCCTTGTTCTTGTATCATTACCTCAGGTTATGAATGTCTCACAGTTGGACTAAACCCGGTATATTCCGACAGTTAGGAAGGTAGGTGGATTTTTACAAGCTGTCTAAGATTTCAAAAGTAGGGACAGCTCGCTTCGTACGAAATTAACAAATGAAAAACATATTAGTGCACTAAGACTCTTACAGATGGCGAAATTATCGAAACAAAAAAGTTATTAAAAATGTATCGTTTTTTATATTGTTTAAGGTTTTTAAATAATCGAATGACACTTCAATTTTCGTACTGTCCTCTACCTTTTAAAAAGAAAATTTTGAAGTTAACCTAAGAAGTTTTGACGCTTTTAAGTTTCCAAGATGGTAAATTCTAGAGGCTTATACAATATTTACAACAATTGTTAGATTTCTACAAAACATTTCAAAAGCAATTTCTAGTAAAATATTTTATTCGGAATTTTTATCATTAAGTGTAAACAGAAATAACAAGTGGCATGTGATGTGTGAGGTAAATTATCACGCTAACAGCTAAGCAAGACAGGATTGAATCAGTTATTAAAACTAAATTATTAGTAGAAACAAAAAGTGTTATGAAAGTTTTATTTTTGGTAAATGTTAAATATAGATGCTCATCATGGTTCATATTATAAGTACTATTGTATATTTTTAATATTCACTGCTTGTGAAGATTTTCTTGTTTCGTATCAATAAAGATATATATACCATGTTTTGTTACTGTGACAGAACAGTATAAATATCTGAACACTTTGTTTGTTATAAGAACAAAGTCACAATGGTGTTTCTGTTGTGTAACTACTTAAACTTATGCTGTACTCCAGGGAGCTGTGTGAAGGTGTTGAGTCAGCCGTTTTAGAATTTAGCTTCATGAATTAAAAAAAGGCCCGGCATGGACAGGTGGTTAAGGCGTTCGGCTCATAATATCAGGGTCGAATCCCCGTCGCACCAAATGTGCTCGCCCTTTCAGCCGCAGGGGCGTTATACAGTGACGATCAATCCCACTACTCGTTGTTAAAGAACAATCTAAGAGTTGGTGGTGGGGGTGATAACTAGCTGTCTTCCCCTTAGTCTTACACTACTAAATTAGGGACGGCTAGCACAGATAACCCTCGTGTAGCTTTGCGCGAAATTCCAAAAGAAACAAGCGACTGCCGACCTATTTTTATTATACACTAGTTTGATCATTACAGAGATATTATGCTATATGTTCAACAGTTCTATCACGTATTGTTAATGTTAAATATGCTCTTATCACGTATATTGTTATCAATCTAGGTATTGTTGTGTATAACGTTAAAAAAATTAATCTTTGTGATGAGAGTTTTTTTTCTGAAGTGGAGAGTTTGGTTCCCTGATAAGCGCGTGAGAACAGAATGTCCTGGCTCACGGTGTTTTTCACACGTGCTATACCTGGGTAACTTTGAAATCTTGCCACTTAAAACCAACGTTTCAACGTTACTTTCATAGTTGTTTACAAAAATCTTCACCCGAGCCACTAGGTAACTGAAGACATTAAAATATTTTTTTTTTTATTTCCACACAAAAACAACATCAAAATGATGAGAAACTTTGTCCTCTGAGAATCTCAGGAGAAGAAAATTTCGTAATCTCTAAATTTTCTAAATATGTACAAGAAAAGAAGACAACAGATTAACCATAATAAATAATTAGATAAGAGTTTCACATGTTTGGAACTGTAGTGTATCATAAAACTGTACAAATGACTTCTGTCATGTGACAAACAAGAGTATGTCGTCACACTGAACTAAGTGTATGTATACCGTCCTGATACGGCTAGGTGGTGAGTGACTCGAATTCTTTAGGTAACGAGTATGAATCCCCCACTCATGAAACTTGTTTGCCCATTCAGCCAAAGAGGCGTTATAAGTAACGGTTGATCCCAGAATTTGTAAATAAAAAGTAACTAACAGTTGATGGTGGATGGTGATGGCTATTAGCCTTCCTTCTTATCTCACTCAGGTAACTTGAGGACGGCTAGCGCAGATAATTCTCGTATAAATTTGTGGGAAATTTAAGTCAAACAAAGAAACAGACAGCGTGTCAACATGATTAGGATATAAAAATCATTTAGTTAGCCTGTATACTTATGGTTAAATAAGAGAAATGTCTCTATAGACACCTGTCTGTTCTAAAGTTAAAATAACTACGTTTTACTTATAATATCGCACATCGAGGCTCGTTTGTTCTAATGTTACAATAGCTACGTGTGTTCCACATGATTTATTGATCTATAAACCATTTGTGAATATCCATGAAACACAACTACTTACATGTTACTATCTATTCTACCCCAATCACACAACTTCATTACCACTTACAGTTTTAAAGTCTTTTCACCACTACATGAGCGACTTCAACAGAAATGTATCACATGTAAATAACAAATAATCACTCACAGCTTCCTATTAGTTCAATCTGTCTCTCTACATGTTTCTATAATATTGTAATATATTCTTGACGTCAACTGTTACTGGAATCATTCTGATTGGTTGTGATGTTCTCAGAACTGTGCATCTCATTAAAAATACGACTATATAAGCTGAGTATCAGGACCATAGTCTAACTGTATATTTACACTCCAATAAAACGTAGTCGAAGTGCCTAATAATTGAACACTCCTTGGTAATATAATTTTTATATCATGTTTGAGAGTATTTCTTTATAATAGTAATTATAATTAATATTAAACAAAGTACAGATCTTAAATACTTATATGAATAATTATTTTTATCATGTTAACACAAACTAATATTTTGTTTTCATTTCATAAGTCGATATTTTACCGCAGTCATGGTAACTTCAACGTTTTTCTATTCATTGTTAAACTTTAATTCTGTGTGTTTTGGTTGATCGGTCTGGTATTGTTCTTAGATATAAACTTTCTTTAATAAAGAAGTTTTTACTTTCGTGTTTTATAAAGTTCGAGAAACCTCAAAGAAAAGAGAAATTTCAATATAAAATCATTTTTGTTGTTAAACGGTATTTACAAAATGTAATTTTTATCCTAAAGAAATCTTGCATTAGATGTTGTCCAGTTATTGTAATGGTTTTAGTGTCCCTGTGATAAATCGGGAACTTGTTTCTTCTGTAACTCTCTACTTCCGCTTATAAAAAGTACCTCTGTTATCGTATATCTGAAGCTAGTAAGATATAGAATTCATGGGCTGTACTAAGTGTCGAGCTTTTATTTTAGGCTTTGTTAAAAGTCACATTTCTCTTACTGTATTAATACTGATTTTAACAGATCAGAGAAATGAAGACTACAACAATTATTATACTTTTGATGTTTACAACACTGTTGGAATCAACTCCAGGTGAGAGTATGAATTCTTTGACACCAAATTCATACAAACAGTTTAAATGGTATGATAGAAATATCAATTATAAGTTACGTTTGTCTTTATCGTTTAAGAAACTACCACAATGTTTATTTCTTCTCATTAACGGAATGTAACATTAATATTATGTAACATAATATTTAATGAAAGTAAATTTATAACAACGACGTGTATCTAAAAATTCGAATATTGTCTATAATGAAAGAATGTAATAAATAATACTTCTCTTGACGACTATATATTTCACAACAATTTAAAGTGGGCAATTAAATTATTTTAAAATGATTACATGTGTGAAACAGCAACACAGGGTGACACAACCATGCATTTTTATAAATTTGTTCTTATAACTTTTGAAGTAAACATTTTAATTTAAATTGCATTTGTTGCTACAACTGAATATCAAACTGAAAGTAAGTAATATAGACAATAATATAACAGATAATTGTTTCATATACGTTTGTTGTAAATTAACGAGTGTATAAAATACTAATTACATTAATACGACAGCTGTTTATATGATTGGTCTAGTGCTGTGGTCTTTTTTTTATGACATACAATCCACAGTGATGGGTTAAGACAAGAGGTTAGCTTTGAGTTAGTTACTCAAATCGGCCTCTCATACAGATCATAATGACACTAGTTACTAATTACAAGTATCTTCAGTAGCATAAAACACACAATTGAACTAATATTGTCGATATACTGTGGAAGATATTATGTCTTTACTCAGTAAATTGAAGAAAATCAAGGATATATTAAAGTGTTAGTTATAAAGTCAACTTTTTATTAGAATTCTCTGTCACAAATTAGGGTTCGTCTTCCACGATGTAGCCTCTAACTAAGGTGTAAAATACGGTATTTAGTGTGCAAGCTAACCAACGGAGAATCACTTTAATGTGTTTTTATAGAGAAATTTTATGTACTTTTAGTGACGCAACGGAAAGTTGAAATTTGATATAAGATACTGTTCTGGAAACAAGAAAGTAGATTGGTTTATACATTAATAATAATAGATTTTTACTGACAAACTCGTTAAATAACGTAACTATTAAAGATGACTATTTTTTGTGACGTGTTCTGTAACATCAACGGTTGATCTTGGTATTGGCGTAATTTTAATAGTTTGATGAATATAATGTTTATTAGCTAGGCTTCACAAGTAGATAAACAGTGACGATTTAAAAATCATAATAAAATATTACAGGCGATATATATTCTAATGACGTCACTTTGTTTACTACCTGAACTAGTGGGGAATTTCCGAAATGGCATCACATGTCCAACAAATTTTGTTCACTGTGATGTTCCTCCTTCTTATTGTTGTTCTAATGGTCATGGATCTGGAAATGGATTTCTAGGTGCATTTGGAGCTGGAGGTGGAAGTAGAAGTTTTGGAATTTGAATTACAGGAAGCATATGGTTTAAAGTGAAGAAGGAAGCGATATATTCTGAGGATACTTTAGTATCCATATGTAATTTTGTTGTCAATAAAAATACAAAATAAAAATAATTATTGTGTTTGTTTGTTATTAAGTTCAAAACTGACAAATGTGTATTTTAGTTATGACCACACCAAGGATCGAAACTTGAATTTTAAATTTATAAGATTTCGATGTTATCAGTTTCTCAACTGAAGTTAAGTGACTTTTAAGCTTTTAACCAAGTAGTTGCCAATAAAATATTTAAAAACATGTTTCGAAATAAAAATATGTTGTTTTTTTTACAAGAACAAAGCCACACTGGTCTATCTGCTTTGTTCACTAGTGAATAATACACCGCATTTGAACGTTGTAACTACATAAACTTACCGCTGTGCCATAGGAGACTATGTGAAGACGATGGGTTAGCTGTTTTAGAATTTAGTTTCATGAATTAAATAAACAGTAGAAGTGAAACGTGTGTATTGAACCCATCGTTGATTCTTAACGACAACAGCGACACTTAACGACTTGTGAATGAAAAAGGTTTGAATGAAGACAAAAAAACAATTCATATCATGTGAAGAAACACTAAAGCTGATGTTGAATTCCTTAACTCTGGGAAGAGAGCGATTGAAGAACAATACTTAACGTAACACTAATAACTTTCCACGCTTACATGGCAGATTCTAGAAGTTAATAAAGTATTTACAAAACCAACAGATTTTTAACAAACGTTGTTGTTTGGAGTTTGTCGCTGGAGGACCTAGAGTAGGAACTGAAAATAGTTTACACATGGAAACGTTTCTTCAGACACTGACCACATGTATATAATTCGACATACATAAGTGTGAAATAGTACATTTTAAAGGATTTGTGAGTTTTCATTTACTGAACCAAATACAGTGTAATGTCTTATAATGGGTAGCAAGTTTAATGTGTTTTCATTATACGGATAATAAGTTTATGAGTTTGGTTATACAGCAAGTTACATGTAATTATCTTAATGCCGGAACATGAAATAAAACCAATGTGTTAAAGTACAAAAAGCACCTCTTAAAACCGAGATTCGATACCCATGGTGGGCATAGCACAGGTAGCCCATTGTATAACATTGTGCTTATTTCCAAAACAAACCAAAGAAACAAGTACAGGAAGTCATCTGGTATTTTATTAAACATCTCTCATACAGAAGTATCTACAGTATTATTATGCACCAGTTATTACATACAAAACATATTCTTACAGTGTGATGTAACGATGTGTTTTTCTGATGTTAGTCTATTTAGAATCCTATACAGTTGAACTGTTGAAAAGTTGATACTATAAACAAAATATAAATTACAAAGAACAGAAAGTCGTTTAGTATCTTATTTTATGTAACTAATGATGAATAATGAATAGCAGTGTTAATTAGAGTGTAGTGATTAACCACATCAATATATCTACTTTATTAAGTAACGAGACACTTTAAGGTTAAGAGTCTATTTTAAAACATATATAGTTGAACTGTCAATATAATACAATACAATTATAATATTGAATACAATATTCAATATTTTAACACTTGATGATGTTACAATGTTCAATGTTCTAACACTTGATGATGTTACCATGTTCAATGTTCTAATACTTGGTTGTGTTACCATGTTCAATGTTCTAATACTTGGTTATATTACAATGTTCAATGTTCCAATACTTGGTTATGTTACCATGTTCAATTTTCTAATACTTGGTTATATTACAATGTTCATTGTTCCAATACTTGGTTATGTTACCATGTTCAATGTTCTAATACTTGGTTATATTACAATGTTCAATGTTCCAATACTTGGTTATGTTACCATGTTCAATGTTCTAATACTTGGTTATATTACAATGTTCAATGTTCCAATACTTGGTTATGTTACCATGTTCAATGTTCTAATACTTGGTTATATTACAATGTTCAATGCTCCAATACTTGGTTATGTTACCATGTTCAATGTTCTAATACTTGATGATGTTACGATGTTCAATGTTCTAATACTTGGTTATGTTACAATGTTCAATGTTCTAATACTTATAATACAATTTGTACCATAAGATGTAAGTACACATTTTAATGATAAACAGTTTTGTTGTTGTTTTTGATACTTGAAATCTGCACACAAACTGTACATGCTAGCTGTCCCTAATTTCGAAATTATAGACTAGAGAGAAGGCATCTCGTTAATATCACCCATCGCAGTCTCTTGGGTACTATAATTGAATAGTCTACCACCTTTATGACATTCTTACTATTTTAAAGTATTGAGTGTGAAGAGCCAAGAGACACAAACCATCGGTCCTCAGATTGACAACCGTCACGATAACCATTAAAAACGCTTAGACTAATTACAAACTGCTTTTCAATTTATAGAACTAAATGATAAATTCTTCAAATAGAATTTTCATCCTGAACAGCACATAATGAAAAACAAAATGTAAAGAGTGTGGTCAGTATACCAGAGAGATGGTAGCCAGTCAATAACACGTTATCACAAATAGGTGATGTTGTAAGAGCACTCGACTAGAAATCTGGGAGTCGGGTGTTCGAAACAGCCGTTCCACCAAATATGCTCCCCTTTTCAGCCGTGCGTGTGTTATAATATAATAGTCAATCCTACTATTCGTTGGTATAAAAGTAGGCCAAGAGTTGACGGTGCGTGGTGATGATTAGTTGCCTTCTCTCAAGTGCAGATAGACCTGGTGTAGTTTTTTGTGAAATTAAAAAACAAGCAACTTGCCAGAGAGACTTTCAATTTTATGGTGCGCCCACAGCCATAATGCAGGACGTGTTTAGCGGCGTCACGTCTTGAACCTGAGCTCCATTGATCAGTAAGCTGACTTTGTAACTATTTGGCCACCACTGGTCCCGCCACAAAAGACCAATGTATCACCTTAATATAGGAAGGTGATGTACCATCACAATAAATATATATAATATATTATTATTAAAAGGCATTCTAATAGTCTACTTCTTACTGCTGCAGTAGCGAAGTGTTGGTAAAGATGCCCGAATTTGCAGTTTAAGAAGTGGAGAAACCACGTATCGTGGATCATTAAGCGTTTTACGTAAGCTGTCACCAAGATTAGTGTTAGTGGAATACCAAGTAACTCACACACGATACAAAAAAAACTTCTTCCTCTTGATAATGGAGCCACGTGACTGTAACCTGTATTACAAAACTCAGATTAATATTTAAAAACACACAGTAAGTGTTTTTATGTCTCTGTCATATGTCTGCAAAAATCAACATCAAGTATCTCTGTTTTCCTAAAATTATGGAGAAACGTTCTTTACTATGACTAGCTGGGGTACCTGTACCGTGGATGGAAGTTATGTGAATTCATGATTAATAAAAGGTTATCTCAGGATATGAAAAGATTTATCTCTACACATAATAAAAAAACACCCTAAAATAGCAAAAATAAAATTATGAAACCATAAATTTGAATGTATCTCCTCATGGATGCGTCGCGCCAAATGTGCTCGCCCTCCCAGCCGTGGGGACGTTATAATGTGACGGTCAATTCCACTATTCGTTGGTAAAAAAGTAGCCCAAGAGTTAGCGATTGATGGTGATCACTGGCTGCTTTTCCTCTAGTCTTACACTGCTAAATTAGGGACGGCTAGCGCAGATAGCCCTTGATTAGCTTTGCGCGAAATTCAAAAACAAACAAACCTCATGGATGCAACAAGCCTTCGTGCCAAATTTAGTGAAGATCCATCTCAAATGCTAAGTAATGAGAGGGAAAAAAAGCAAAATGCAAAATTGATAACTTGTGTATTTTCTCATCGATCAAATGAACTTCCATACCGATTTTTGAAAAAGATCCATGCAAACTGTGCGAAGTATTTACATGGCCAAATAACAGACAGTACTATTCTTTTATATATATGACGCCAGTAAATTAGATCTGGGTGTGTTCTATTTATGACGTCATCTGTTCACCCCGAGAGCGGATAAAAATGAATTTCTTCTGGAGAGGAAACTGAAGTGAAATCAGAAATTCGTAACCCTACTGCAAACCTACATGCACTCAGGATAAATATTTCGAGGTTTTCTAGGTTACGCATTGCATAATAAAAACGTTTTTTCAAGTATCATTCAAGCAAAAATTCCATTATAGTATGAGGAGTAAACTTAGTAAGAAAACATGGCTTTAACAACAAGCACCAAAGTGTAATGCAAATATAAATAAAAGACCGTAAGGTAAAAATAGATAAACACACATAAACTTTTAGAACACCTACATTACCTCTTTGTTTAATCTTTCAGTTACTGTAATTATGTTTAACTACCTTTCTTTAATGCTTTTATAGCTATGCCTTGTTTATTTTTAAATAAACCGATACGAGAAATGAGTCTTAGGTTACATTTCTTAAGCTTAGAAATATTAGAATGAAAAACCCCATCGAGAATAATTTTTTAAAATTTTACAGACGTTAATTAAAGACAGTTGATACTTCAGCTTACCATTCTATACCCACAATCTTTATTATATTCTTACAGTATTATGTATTATATCTGTTAAAGTTTACACTTGTAATATCACGTAGCAGTAAAAACTTTAAGTTTAAATTTCTCTTTTAAACGTTTCTTACTAAAATAAAGAAGTAAAACTTAGATAATATAAAAGTTGTAACATACTTTATAATAACAATTTCATTAAAATACATACATATTAAAGTAGTTTAATTACATTTTAACGTAACTCAGTAACATGCGCATTAGGGTTTGAAAATGGCTTCGTTGACACATGTTGACAGGAGTAATGCCATACTTTTAATCATAACATATACATAACAACTACTTTATGTCTACGACCAATGACGAACTCAATTTCTGTAAATCTGAAGCATAATATTTTCATATCAACTACTTTATGCCTACAATCAACGACAAACTTGATTTCTTGTAATATGTTTCCAGTCAACTTCAGAGGTGGTTACTTTAAAGTTACTGAGTTCGTTAGTAACATCTTTCTTTGTTAGGGCTGTGGTACATAACCATACCTTGTTTTTTTTACCTCCTTTTTTAATACTGATTTATTTTAACATTTGGTATTCATGCAGTTCCAGCATAACATGGTCAAGCAAGTCACTAAATTTCCTTTGCTCAACATGTTTTGTATCATTCACCTAAATAACACTACATGTCTTTTTTGTGGTAGAAATGGCAGTAACATCATCTATTGTTTGTGAAGTTGTACATTTAACATTTTTATTGAAAGTCGAGTGATCTCTGGCAAAATTAACTTCCAAATATGTAATGTTAACCAGGTTGGATGAGTGTGTTGTTAATGAGTTAATTCAATTAGTAACATGATGTTTATTCAGTTTGGAACATGGTCTTAACAGAATTATTATTCCTTGTGATTTTATCTAAACACCTTAAAACAACATCAAACCTGACTCTCTACTAAACGCAACCATCCATTTTAGCATATATTTGTTTGAATAAGGATCATTTACTTTGATTTTACATTTATGTCTCACGATTTAAGGTAATCTAATATTACAAAATTATTTCACACTACATGTCTTGAAGAATCTCCAAATATTTAGCTGATCTATAGTGCAGGAAAACTTAGTAATGTTCTTATAATAAAACAGTTGCTGTATACTTCATGACCAGTATCAGTAATATGTCTTTAAACGTTCGGGACGCTTTCAGCAATATTGCTGACACTTGAATATAGCTTATAACCAGAAGAGACTTATCAATTATCATATCAAAAGAACCTTCAGTCAAAAATCAAACTATTATTCTTCTACATTTTATATATCCAATATACTTATGTCTGTTATTATAGAACACACCTTACAATAACAATGTCAAATTACAGGCTTGAGAAAAAAAACTGATACATTTATTGAGAAAATTTCTAAATACACTGTTATTCTATAAACACTTTAGTTCATAAAATACCAGATCAACTTTCATTAAACTTTTCCACACTATGTTTTTATTACGGTTGCAGATAAAGTCTGTATTTTACATCTGTATAACAATACGAGAAAATAAACATTGATACATCATACTAAACATATTTCAATACACAAATAAACGAATAATGGATTCAAAATAAACTAAAGATGTAAGATTTCACTTTGTCGGCTCAGAAAATTATTTTACGTTTCAAATGTTTTATTCAGATGTAATCGAGTATCTTCTACTTCATTGAAACATCATCAAATAAATTAATAATAAGAGATGCAACTGAAGTTAGGTTGGTTTTTTAATTCTATACTTTGGATTCTGGCAAAGAAAATCTGCAAGAGCTGTGAGTTTAGAAAGTGTATATTGAAGTGTAGGAGATTTTGTCTTTGATTCTGCAGATAATGGAAATGTTTTTGAATGATTCTCATCGACAGGTTTAAAGAGATGGTTGGTAATTTCAGTTTTCAGCAATCCATCAATTTCCATTGAAATTATTGGCTTTTTGTTATCCTTCTGAAATAAACAAAAATATATTAATAATATATTTGTCTGAAACAAAATCGGTCACGTAAAATAAATAATATTCTTATTTAACGGAAAACATTCGTAATTAAGTAACTCAAATGTATTAACATTGATGATAAAAATACATTAAACTCATTTCATTTTTAAATATCAGATGTGTGGGTTTTAATATTTTCCTCTAGCAATATTTAGTGTAAATATTAATCTGTCCTATATATATATATATAGTGGTTTGTCATTTTAAGAAAATAAAGAAAATTCGATAAGTATTGAAATACAGTAAAAGTAATTAATGCCAAATTACTTTCAGTGCTTATGATGATTTATCAATATCAGTTTACGTTCATCTTAACTTCACAGCTAACTCACTTTGTGTTCGTGAAAAACAAGTAGCAAAACAGTTAAAAAACTGGTCCTACAACACTTGTAATGCAGGAAGGACGTAATAGAAACTTTAGCTACTAAGTTATTGTTCATATATCTCACACTGTAAAACGAATTCATATTATTTATTTACTATTGAAATATTAAAAAATATTTTAAATATCGTACGGTGATGAACAACTTCTTGAAAGTCGTTTTTTTTTCATTTCACATAAAAACCCCGATGTTAAAATTCTATAATGTAGCAGTGAAAGAATAGAGAGAAGGCACCTAGTTATTACCACCAGCCGTCAACCCTTGGGCTACTCTTTTACAAACAAACAGTGGATTTGACTGTAACATTTTAATATCCCGATAGCTATAAGGAGACGGGGATTCAAGTCCCCGCCTCTCACATTGCGAGTCGAGTACCTTAATCATCTGGCCATGTCAGGCCTACCTTGATGTCGTAAAGTCAAACTTGAACCTAATTTAATAATAAAATGTAATAAAACAATCTTGAATATCACAAAAAAATACGTTGATGAACTAATTCCTTAAAGTAAAAGAGTCAAACTTGAAGCAAATTTGAATCTCATTCAGAACAATGATTTGTCATTCCATAAAAGTGGTCTTGAGTCTGTATATTCAAATTAGAATATAAATTAAATATTTATTAAAGTGTGAGAACAATACTTATAAAGTACGTCTTTTCCGGGATTCAGTCCGTTGGCAATGTGTATTTTGTATCAGTAGATTTAGTATTTGATATGGTACATTTTAAGATTATTGTTTCGGTCAATTTGATATAATCACTTGCCAAATGTGCCTTAGCAGCTAGAATGGGCGCACAGTTCTAAATCCATTACTGCGAATTTACTCTCTAGATTTTCTGTCTATGAGTGTGTTATAAGAGTGACGATGAAGTCCCATAATTCGATATTAGTAGTTCAAGTATGTGTGACGGCTGGTGTGTTGGCTAGCTGCTTTCAATCTAACGACGAGTGATACAGATAACTTTTGTATCGGTTTTATTGTTTTTGTTGTTGTTGAATTTTGTACAAGCCTAGGGTTATCTTCGCTATCCGTCAATAATTTTAAGTGACAGACAAGACATCTGCTACTATTTATTAATGAACAGTGAAACTGATCGTCACAGTATAATGGCTATAAGGCTGTAATGACAGTCATGTTCGATGACGAGATTCGATCTCGCCACTGTATATTTCAAGTTTTTTTCTCCAGTACCTCAGTGTCCAATCTGAAGGCTTATAATACTAAAAACCGGATTTCGTTTGGATGGGCTTATGCTTCACACTAACAAAAAGCAACTTACAGTTTTGTATTCATTGTATAATTACATAATAAGATCTTGAACAAAATTTCTTAACACTCACGTCACAAATCTCTGATAAATTTGTCGTTGTAGAACTTCTTGTAGATTTTTCTGCATCTTCCACACGTTCTACACTAGAATCTATAATTGGTGAATATTTTACAAAGTTGAAGTTTCTGTCTTTTCCTGAATTCCTGTCTTGGCAACGCAGTAATACTTTGAGACTCTCTCGTTTACGAATTATAATACTGAAAAAATGAACAGTTTAATTTTGATAAACATGTCTGTAGCTATGATTATCAATACACTTGTATCAAAACTAACATGAGCTAACCAATAAGTAGCAGCAATCTTAATATAATTTGTACAACTTTAACGTCATTACAATATTTCAATAGAATATTAGTACACTGGCAATTGACACGTTTCATAATAAGATTCTTAATTGCTTTAATCAACGTCGCAGAGTTCTGTTCTTAGAGAACAATTTTAAATCATATTCTAAATTAGGGAAAGAAATTAAAATGAAAATATTAATTGTATATTAAACGAATTAGGTGGTGAATAAATATTTCTGACGAATACTGATAATAAGCAGTTAAATCTAAATTGTTTCACCCACTGTAAGTTCTAGTTAAAAATTCGAGTTTAATTTCATAGTTGTAAAACTAAACACCTTCCTTATTCGTAAGCCTATTACATGTTATAAATATTTAATCAGTATAAAACTCATAAGTGCCATTTAAAATTTACTTTATAAGATATCAATTTCAAAATATTTATAACAAACCATATAAATATGTTACCCTGCCCAACCAATTAGCTATAACCTTGAAGGAATTCGATCCCATTGGATGCCTCTGTACCACCTAACAATAAACAAATTAAACCAACAAAAATGTTATGCTTACCATAATAAAAGTATTAGAAGTGGTATTCCCACCGTGGCAAAAACAAGTCGAGGCGTAAATAACTTTTTTATTAGGGATGCTGAAATTAAAACAATATTATCATTGTTTAACATTGATATCGTTTCTTAATAAATGTTTTCAAGTCGCACCAGTTGGGTAATATTTAACCTGCGAAAAATATTTAATTTCAACTCATTAACAATTTCAATACCTATAACTAAAGAAAACCAACGGGAATGAAACACCGAAACCATTTGTTAAAACCTAGTCGTAACTTAAATTACAGAAGATGTTTTTATTAAATCAGATATATAGCATCTTTTTTTAAATAAATGTGTCGAAAAGACATCCTATATAGAGAGATCATTGTACAAACATTTATATAAATACTTATTTATGGAGTTTTACTAAATTTTTTTCTCCAAAATCATAGACGTACGAAGAATGTTTCAGAGGGTGGCTGTACAATTTTTGTTTCATTGAATTTATATTTTCTGCTTCAGTTTTGTCTGAATTAAAATTAAAAATCTGTCCAATTAACTGTAGGTATTACAAGCTAGAGGGGCTGTTCCGATCGTACTCAATTTCATTACCATTATTAGTAGCCGCTGATTATGTCAGTTTTGACCAAAAACACTTTTCAAATTTTACTCTTCTCTGTATATCGGATTCTAAAACCAATTTTAAAACTGCTAAATGAATAAATGTCCATTGTATCGTTACACTGTGGACTTTGAAGATATAATTTGATTTCCAATGTTTCAATCATTTGCCAAATGAAACCAGTTGCTGCTTTGTAAACTTTTAGCCTATAATCCTTTGTTAATTCAAATTATTGTTTATTACTTTGTAAACAATATAAATATGTGTCCAGCTTGTCTTTTGACAAACCGCAGTACCATTGGTGGTTATTTTGATAAAGTAACCTTTTTTTCACAATAATACCACAATTTAAATATTTGAAAAATGTTTGTTATGTGGGATATTTTCCGCAATACATTTATTCATGTTTTTGTTAACATTTTGTGGGCCTTTGTTGTGTTTTTGTAAACTTATTCTGAATTATGTTGTTTTTCAATTGTTTCTTCTCTTCAGTAATCATAATAAATGATGAAGTTGTCCAGGATAGTTTAGAGTCCCCTATACTCCTAACTTGTTGAATTCTGAAGTTTTTTATGATTTATTGGAAAACTGAGCCCCCTTTCAAAACATTGTCCTCACTTCTACGTAGTTACCAACCATTACACAAGAATATTTTTATTTCGGAATTTTTTTGTAATCATTCGGATATAAGATGCTAAGCATGTGGCCTAATGTGCCATAACTTGCAAATACATCAATACGCTACTGTATTTTATATTCTGT
Source organism: Tachypleus tridentatus (assembly GCF_004210375.1). Taxonomy (NCBI): domain Eukaryota; kingdom Metazoa; phylum Arthropoda; class Merostomata; order Xiphosura; family Limulidae; genus Tachypleus; species Tachypleus tridentatus. The sequence continues at coordinate 109,522,315 of NC_134834.1, forward strand.
ATTGTGAGAACGTATAATTCAGATCGTTAGAAAAAACAAACGTATTTTTGAACAAAAAAAAACATGAAAGTCGGAGAAAATTAGGAACAAACGGTGATAATAAAAATAACTTAAGTTACATTAAAACTAACAAAAAAGAGAAAATAAAATCTTAAAAGTTAACTGATATAGAACATCGAAACAAAAACCAGTCAAACCTCTGTTTCAAACAAAAATCTAATAAAATCAGGAGTACCAAAGAACAAAATCACAACAAAATAATTTGTTTGAATAGTAGAAACAGGTCACTTGTCTGAACTTGGTATTAAGTTCATAACGTAAGTTGGTTTATTCAAAATATAAGGAGTGGTTAATATTAAACTACATAAATAACATCACTTGTTAATGATACTGACTAGAATATCTAAAGTTATTTGAAAGTTAAGCATTTGCAGCAATAGAATTTCTTAATATACCTGAGACAAAGTGGTTCTTAGTGCGGTTATAAGTATGTAATAAAACTTACGTTTACATGCATCTCGTGAAGAGGCTCCTGGGTTTGTAAATTGTTTTTCAGGACAAGCCGAACATTTGTATGATCCAAAATAATCACTATAATGATCCTTGGGACACGGGACACATTCTTCCTGTTTTTTGTTTCTGAACTGTCCAGGAGGGCAGGGAACTTAATGAAAGAAATAATTTTTAACGTATGTATTTAACCATATCCTAAACACCACGAATTTGACAAAAACAAGGGAATTAAATCATGTAACAGAACCAACACAAGCTCGTTAAACATTTATTTTTATAGTATTTATATGTTATAGTATTTATAAGTTGTCTCTAAAAGCTGCTTTGTTAATATCTTTTCCAAAAGAATCGTCAGATACATCGAACGTACATAAAAAAATTAGTGAAGATCAATTTGAAATAGTGTTTATGTGTATATATATATGAAAAATATATTTTTATGTATTGCAGATCGATGTATTCTTGGTACCTTAAAATACACAAAAATAAATTAAAAATTCTCATTTTGTATCTTAATCGATATTGTACAGTTTCCATAAAAATGAAAACGCTTTCTAAGATTTTTCTTACAAAAGGTTGAAATGTATTTTAACTTCACTCTGTGTTAAATTATGTAACATTTAGTATGGTTTAATATTTACTAATTAATAAAATAGTTTCCATAATTTAGTCTGATTATTTGGAATTAAGCACAAAGCTCCACATTAGGCTATCAGTGATCTCATCTCAACGGGTATCGAAACCAGATTTCTAGCGGTGTGAGTCTTTTGACAAACCGCAGTACCATTGGTGGTTATTTTGATAAAGTAACCTTTTTTCACAATAATACCACAATTTAAATATTTGAAAAATGTTTGTTATGTGGGATATTTTCCGCAATACATTTATTCATGTTTTTGTTAACATTTTGTGGGCATTTGTTGTGTTTTTGTAAACTTATTCTGAAACACGATGCAACGAATAGTTGAAAACAAGTGAACTTGGAGCCATTTGAATAGTAGACCGCAACGCAATCCACTAGGAAACCTTGCTATTTTCATCACGTATAGTAAGTTGTAGGTCTTATAGAAATTTTACCTAACTGGTAATCTTTTATGTGATAATGTAATTAGCACAGGTATTTTTGTTGTGTGATATTTCGTTTTAACTGAAAGTCACAAAAAGTTTATTACATATATTGCTTACTTCACATATTATTTTGCGTCTCTGTGTAAAATAAATTAAAATTCAAGCGATTTTTCATCATCCTGTCTTGAAAAATATACTTGAAGAAATATACTAACAAAAACACTTTACAAGGTTTCAATAAAAACATTTGAGTTGTGATGAATCCAAATGTACTTCATGTTTTATCTTTAAATTAATGAAAACACATGTCGACGAAACAGAATTTTTTCCATAAAAAAGAGAAAAAAAAGTACATCGTTATTCACAACTTACAGCAATCACTCTTCCCTAACATGTATCCATAGGGACAAATGATGTTGTTATCTGGTGGCGAATAAACTGAAATAAAAAATTAAATAAAACTGTCAAAATTTGCCAAGTTAACCATTTTACAGACATAAGTTAAACAATCTTTTTTTGTATGTTTTAACACGAAGTTTTAATGACGATATGTGAAATTGTCTAGTGAAATGTTTTTGTTTATAAACGATTTATAATTTTTTGTAAATTTATAAGTGTAAACCATCAGTTAGTTAAACATCTTAATTTGGAATGTTTATATCACATCAACATTCAGTAACACAGATGACTCTTATGTCGGCATGATACTCACAGGCAACATATCTGATGAGTTTGACATTTTAAAGTCAAGATAATGCATAAAACTAGAAACTATGTCTAGAGAGTTATGGGAAAATGCTCTAATAGAAAGATTGTGGATCTTTAACATCATTGAAAGTCACTGAAGTAGCTTCGAGCTTTCCATACAAAAAGACTGTGTCCGCGTATCTTTGGGCAAGAGAAACAACATTGTTAGCGCTCCTGATCTTCTGTCTATCAAGCTCATTAAGAGTTTGTTAGATCTTAGAACAAATACTCACAGGTAGTCTTACCTGTTTCCCAAACTCGCCAATTGCTCGGCTCATCAGACAGAAGGGTCCCCGATGCTGTGCTTGTCAATATACTTTTGACTTTTCGCATCATTATGGGATCCCCATTTATTGAATTCTCCCGAGGCTTCACAATGATTAAGACCGCCCTTGAAAATACCCACCAAATTAGTTCAGTATTGAGTCTTTTATAAACGAAAGTTGAGCTCCAACGGACACGTCATTGCGTAGAAACTTGTTCCCACATAAGTTTATTGTTCAATAATCTTAATTTTTGTTGATCATAAAGGAGTGCAAAATGTAATAAACTGTCATCTATTGGACGTATGATGGTCGGCGAGCCCATCGTACGGGTTTTTGGTGTTCTCCTTCACGTGTGGAGGATTCAATTACAGGGGACCCTGTATCCAGCCGCACCGCTGGGAGGTACCTCCAATGCCAGTACTGTAGCAATGTTCTATGGCTCTATAGAGAGTCAATCCGTCACTATTTATATGACGAAGCATTTGGCTACCCAAAGGAGTCAATCCGTCACTATTATCCAGTAAAATTATGTTCTGTTGATGTTTTGTTCGAAATTCTTGACCCAACATGCTCACCCTTTATGATACGTGACTGGGCGGTTCATTGTTACAAGCAATCCCACAGTTCCTCTGTGAAACAGTGGTTGGTGAGTGGTGATCACTAGGTACCTATCCTCTTTAATTTCACTGCTAAATTATCGACGGCTATAGCAGATAGCCCTCGTGTAGTATATAGCCAAATTCAAACAAACCAATACTCTCTTCAGACAAATATGATAAGATAATGAATTTTTCAAAGTTTTGCTCACTAAAATGGAGAAACTTTGGAATGATGTATCGAAGTTTGCATTCTGAAAGAAAGCACATTTCAAGATTTTCCTTTTTAACTTTAATTTTCAGAGTCACAGCATACAGACAACAGTTCGTTTACATATGGTCATATCAATATATTAGCAATCATTGTATCGAACGAAAATGATGTTTGACGATTAATTGTATAACTGTATTGAAGATGAAGAAATACTTTGATATAATAGAAGGGGACAGAGGTAAAGTTTTCAATATTTTACATATTCCATCTTCAGTATACAGAGCAAAATAGAAAGACGTAATTTCTAACTAACTAAATAAAATATATTGCTGAAATTACGATAATGTGAAACTAAAATACACAGAAAGTAAATTACTGACAATAAAACATGCTGTAAATATTTTAAAATGTGCTATTTGAATGAAGACTACATGATATTCGGTGTAGATTAAAGTTGTTTAATGTGGATGGTTTCTTTAAGTGCTAATTCCAGATCAGTGTTATCCATACAAAGGATACTTATATTTTAATGTTCGTGTCCTGTTTCTTCACAATATTGCTTTATAAATGAAAACCATGAGACACAAAACTTTTCTGAGTATTTTCATGAACAACCCAAAATTTATTAACTCGTAAGTTAGGTTTTTTAATACAACAGGATTTACCGTCCAACAGCAGCTTGCCGCAACGGGTCGTACGTCTAGGCGCAGCCGTTGCGAAAAGTGCCCGCGAGGTTGGCGGCGGGTCGTTCGATTCGTCGTCCCTAGAGGATATGGTCGGCATTTCGAACACCTGCTCCCGCCGAGTAAACGCATTGGCCTCGGTACAAGTCGAACAGAGTCTCAGAGCATGTGCACGCGAGCGGGAAATTTAAACACCCGCGCCCGCCGCCTACCGACGGGGGAACCCATTTTCTCGGCCTGTTTCGCGCTAGCGTGGTCCAACAGCAGCTTGCTCCAACGGGTCGTACGTCTAGGCGCAGCCGTTGCGAAAAGTGCCCGAAAGGTTGGCGGCGGGTCCTTCGATTCGTCGTCCCTAGAGGATATGGTCGGCATTTCGATCACCTGCTCCCGCCGAGTACACGCATTGGCCTCGATACAACTCGAACAGAGTCTTAGAGCATGTACCAGCGAGCGGGAAATTTAAACACCCGCGCCCGCCGCCTACCGACGGGGAACCCATTTTCTCGGCCTGTTTCGCGCGTGCGTGGACCAACAGCAGCTTGCTCCAACGGGTCGTATGTTTAGGCGCAGCCGTTGCGAAAAGTGCCCGAAAGGTTGGCGGCGGGTCCTTCGATTCGTCGTCCCTAGAGGATATGGTCGGCATTTCGATCACCTGCTCCCGCCGAGTACACGCATTGGCCTCGATACAACTCGAACAGAGTCTTAGAGCATGTATCAGCGAGCGGGAAATTTAAACACCGCGCCCGCCGCCTACCGACGGGGGAACCCATTTTCTCGGCCTGTTTCGCGCGTGCGTGGTCCAACAGCAGCTTGCTCCAACGGGTCGTACGTCTAGGCGCAGCCGTTGCGAAAAGTGCCCGAAAGGTTGGCGGCGGTTCCTTCGATTCGTCGTCCCTAGAGGATATGGTCGGCATTTCGATCACCTGCTCCCGCCGAGTTTTTAGTTTTTAGGACGTTACGTGTACCTTTTTCGCTCAGAACTGAGCACCAGTTTGACGCTACTTAGGGTAGCGACACGGAACTTACCCGCATAGGCTCTCGCCTTTTATCGCACTTTCAAATGCCGTACTATTGGGTTCTGATGGCATTAAATTTAGTTTCCTTCTATATATAGGGAGCATAGTCTGTCTGAGATGGACTTCAAAGGGAGGACGGCTTTAAGAAATTTTCTCCCGTATAGAGTGATGCCAAAGCGGGCATCGATGTGAGGCGAGTTCGGTGAAATTTGAAAAGTGGGAGGAAACGTCCAAATCACTTTGATAGTTAAAAACGTTGTTTTTCAGCGTTTATTTTCACCACTTTTTCACTCAAAACTGAGGACCAATTTGACGCAGCTAAGGGTTGCGATGCGGAACTATCCCGCTTGGTCCCTCGCCTTTTACCGTACTTTCAAATTCCGTACTAATGGGTTCTGATGGCAATAAATTTAGTTTCCTTCTCTATATAGGGGCATAGTCTGTCTGAGACAGGATGGAAACATTGTGTTCTCCCTCCTCTCACCTGTTAACCTGGCGTGCCAGGGACCTGTGGGCTGGTTACGGCCCGTTTCCACACAGGTGGTGAGTACTAGCGAAAACGACTGCCGATAGTGTAAAGAAATGGCCAAACAAACAATGAGAGTGGCCGAGAGAGATTGAATGAACAAACGTAATGGTGCATTGAAACAATATATTGGAGCGAAAAGAACGTTGCGAGAAGTGATGGTTTTAAGAATACTGTATGGCGTTTTCCTAGTAAGTTTGTCGTTCTACCCGTCGCGGTGGATTCGGCACCACCTGTAACGGTGGTTTTTGACGTGCCTCGGTGGAAGAGGTTACTGTCGTAAAATATGCGGGTAGCTGTTTCCCGTTCCCTCTCGGTCTGAGCGGGGATAAAAGCAGTACGTGCATTCGACCGCACGCCTACGAGTCATTCCGAACGATTAGCCTGTCTCACTCAGAGACACACAGGATGCTGGACCCACAGCGTGCTCTGCACGAGCCGTTGAATTTCAGCGTGTCAAACCAAGGGTCCGAGCGGCCCTTCCCTTTCACGGGGTATGTCAATAACGGTGACTGTTTCCCTTTCCCTCTCAGTCCGAGCAGGGATAAAAGCAGTACGTGCGTTCGATCGCACACCTATGAGTTAAGTCGAGCGATTAGCCGGTCTCAGTCAGAGACACACGCGATGCTGGACCCACAGCGTGCTCTGCACGAGCCATTGAATTTCAGCTTGTCAAACCAAAGGTCCGAGCGGCTTTTCCCTTTCACAGGGCATGTCAATAACGGTGACTGTTTACCTTTCCCTCTCGGTCCGAGCGGGGATAAAAGCAGTACGTGCGTTCGACCGCGCGCCTATGAGTTAATATGAGCGATTAGCCGGTCTCAGTCAGAGACACACGGGATGCTGAACCCGCAGCGTGCTCTGCACCAGCCATTGAATTTCAGCTTGTCAAACCAAGGGTCCGGCGGCCCTTCCCTTTCGCGGGGCATGTCAATGCGGTGACTGTTTACCTTTCCCTCTCGGTCCGGCGGGGATAAAGCGGTACGTGCGTTCGACCGTACGCCTATGAGTTAATCCGAGCGATTAACGATTGTCTTTTGTTACGAAAGACGTTCTGTTCCCACTGCTGATGCGACGAGTTTCGGGTAACTATGCCGAGACATGGGAATATGCATCATTTTCGATGTAGCTTGGTGTGGGTTGAGCTGTCCTCCGAAGTTCGGTTCTTCCTGATACGCCCTAGTTTGTTTCATTTTATTGGAACTGTAGTTTTGGAGAACTCGTACTCCACAGTGTGCAAGAGGTCTGTCTCGTGAATGGTGACACGAAGTAGACAGAGAACGGCAGGCGTGTATCTAGCCACGCGTCTGCCGATTCGAGAGTGGTGTTTCTACTCGCCGTTGGAGTGGGTAGCGTGCACCGAACGAGAAAAGATACCTGGTTGATCCTGCCAGTAGTCATATGCTTGTCTCAAAGATTAAGCCATGCATGTCTAAGTACATGCCGAAATAAGGTGAAACCGCGAATGGCTCATTATCCAGCCGTTGTTCCTTAGAACGTACTTTCCTACTTGGATAACTGTGGTAATTCTAGAGCTAATACATGCAACAAAGCTCCGACCTCACGGGACGAGCGCATTTATTAGACCAAGACCAATCAAACCTCGGTCCGCAAATGATGGTGACTCTGGATAACTTTTGGCTGATCGCACGGTCTAGCACCGGCGACGCATCTTTCAAGTTTCTGCCTTATCAACTGTCGATGGTAGGTTATGCGCCTACCATGGTCGTAACGGGTAACGGGGAATCAGGGTTCGATTCCGGAGAGGGAGCCTGAGAAACGGCTACCACATCCACGGAAGGCAGCAGGCGCGCAAATTACCCACTCCCAGAGCGGGGGAGGTAGTGACGAAAAATAACGATACGGGACTCTATCGAGGCCCCGTAGTTGGAATGAGTACACTCTAAATCCTTTAACGAGGATCTATTGGAGGGCAAGTCTGGTGCCAGCAGCCGCGGTAATTTCAGCTCCAATAGCGTATATTAAAGTTGTTATGGTTAAAAAGCTCGTAGTTGGATCTCAGTTCTAGACAGGGGGTTCGCTTTGGCGGTTACTTCCTGGCCTAAACATCCTGCCGGTTTTCCCTCGGTGCCCTTGATTGAGTGTCTTGGGTGGCTGGTAAGTTTACTTTGAAAAAATTAGAGTGCTCAAAGCAGGCGAAACGCCTGAATAATGGTGCATGGAATAATGGAATAGGACCTCGGTTCTATTTTGTTGGTTTTTGGAACACGAGGTAATGATTAAGAGGGACAGACGGGAGCATTCTTATTGCGACGCTAGAGGTGAAATTCTTGGACCGTCGCAAGACGAACTACTGCGAAAGCATTTGCCAAGAATGTTTTCATTAATCAAGAACGAAAGTTAGGGGTTCGAAGGCGATCAGATACCGCCCTAGTTCTAACCATAAACGATGCCAACCAGCGATCCGTCTGAGTTCCTCAAACGACTCGGTGGGCAGCTTCCGGGAAACCAAAGTGTTTGGGTTCCGCGGGAAGTATGGTTGCAAAGCTGAAACTTAAAGGAATTGACGGAAGGGCACCACCAGGAGTGGAGCCTGCGGCTTAATTTGACTCAACACGGGGAAACTCACCCGGCTCGGACACTGGAAGGATTGACAGATTAAGAGCTCTTTTCTTGATTCAGTGGGTGGTGGTGCATGGCCGTTCTTAGTTGGTGGAGCGATTTGTCTGGTTAATTCCCATAACGAACGAGACTCTAGCCTATTAAATAGACGACTGATCACACGTGTTGGTCGATCTTCTTAGAGGGACAAGCGGCGTTTAGCCGCACGAGACAGAGCAATAACAGGTCTGTGATGCCTTGAGATGTCCCGGGCCGCACGCGCGCTACACTGAAGGAATCAGCGTGTGATTGCCTCTGTCCGGTAGGACTGGGTAACCCATTGAACATCCTTCGTGATAGGGATAGGGGATTGTAATTGTTCCCCTTGAACGAGGAATTCCCAGTAAGCACGAGTCATCAGCTCGTGTTGATTACGTCCCTGCCCTTTGTACACACCGCCCGTCGCTACTACCGATTGAATGATTTAGTGAGGTCTTCGGACTGGCTGCTGGAGCGGCTTTCGGGTCGCGCCTGTGTGCCGGAAGATGACCAAACTTGATCATTTAGAGGAAGTAAAATCGTAACAAGGTTTCCGTAGGTGAACCTGCGGAAGGATCATTATCGGGGATGTAGAGAGTGCCAGCTCGGCCCGTCTTGCCGGCAGGGATTCCCCACTCAAACAAAGACTCTCTCTGAAAAAATACCCGGAGACCGACGGACTGTCCGAAAGGGGTCCGCGTAGCACATGGTTATCACGTGTGTTTGGTCTCGCAGCGGTGGCTCTCCGCATCCAGTGGGATGAGAGCTAGAACGTTCAGGTACCTAGATGCTCGCGTCAGGTGAACCCCGTAGCGGGTGTCCGAGCCACGGCGCTTGTGCTGACGCGAGGTGTAACCGTGTTTGGTCCTCTGCCCCGTCAGGGTAGGAAACGTAAGGGTTACGCGAGCATGCGGGCTCTGTTTCCTCGCGGGGACAAACTCGGCTGCTAGGTTTAATGAGGCCCCTTAGTCTTGAGAAGGGGTCCGCCTGTTTCATGTGATAAAGTCTCGAAACTGAAAATCCACTGTCGGCGGGCACCGACGGGTGGTGAGAAATGTTAAGGAGCCCCGGCGGGGTTCCTTGTGGCAAACAGGAGAGGCTGCTCGTCTTTCCATTTCCTCAGTTCGAGAATGTGGTCTTTAATTGAAACAGGAATTGACGGAAAGATTCACGACTCTAAGCGGTGGATCACTCGGCTCGTGGGTCGATGAAGAACGCAGCTAGCTGCGAGACTTGGTGTGGTGCAGGACATATTGAGCACTCATTTTTCAGACGCACATTGCGGCTCCGGGTCACGCCGGAGCCTCGCCTGTCTGAGGGTCGGAATACAGTCTCCCTAGGCATGTTTGGTGAGAGCGGGCAGCCCCTCTTAAGCCAATCGGCCACATTGGTCTCGTCAGGGGAGGCGGTAGTCGCAATCCCGTAGACCGAAAGTAAGTTTGAAAAGTGCCTGAATAGAACAACAGCTTCTCGCGAGCCGGGAAGCATCGGCAGACCTGTCTGATTCTCTTTTCTCCTCACGTCAGGAGGCGTAGCGGGTACGTTGAACGCGGTTGCTCATGCAGTGCTGGAAGTCCGAAGGAAGGAGGTGCAGTCGGACGATGTTGTCGACCTCAGATCTGACGAGGTACCAGCTGAATTTAAGCATATAAATAAGCGGAGGAAAAGAAACCAAAGGGATTCCCTTAGTAACGGCGAGCAGAACGGGGAACAGTCCACCGCCGAATCCCGCGTCCTATCGGGCGTATGGGAAATGTGGCGTTTGGGAGGGACTCTTCTGTCGACGATTTCGGTGCAAGTCCCCTGACTGGGGCTATACCCTGTAGCGGGTGCAAGGCTCATAGTTGCCGGTGCCGTCGGCGGAGGTCGCCCTCTATGGAGTCGGGTTGCTTGAGAGTGCAGCCCTAAGTGGGTGGTAAACTCCACCTAAGGCTAAATACGTCCACGAGACCGATAGTAAACAAGTACCGTGAGGGAAAGTTGAAAGAACTTTGAAGAGAGAGTTCAAGAGTGCAGCGAAACTGCTTAGAGGTAAGCGGGTGGGCCCTCGAAAGCCGATGGCAGGGGATTCAGCCGGTAAAGCGGAGAGGTAGCAGCGTTTCCGGACTCGAGCAGGACAGAGCTGCTTCTGAATGTCTGTTTGCCGCCGCACTTTCCCCTGTCCGTAGGACGCCGCCACCAGTTGGGCGAGTCTGAAGAGTGCGGTCAGGAGGTCGGGCAAGGGAAGGTACCCTATGTCGGAGCTGCACGTTCCGTCGATGGCGTTACAACCAGCCCGTCCGAACGGACGCGCCACCCAACTGAGGTTACTGTAGGCCCTGTGCGGGCCTGGCCGTGCCTTCCCCTAAAACGTGGAGCGGCATCTCCTCGGCAGTCGTCGACTCGAGATTAACCACCCAGTGCGTGGTTTGTGTAAGGTTGGCGGCGTTGGTCTGGCGAAGCTTCCGCGAGGAGGTGCTTACGGTCGACGGCGAGTAGGTCGGTCACCCACCCGACCCGTCTTGAAACACGGACCAAGGAGTCTAACATGTGTGCAAGTCATTGGGTCTTGTACAGGCCCAAAGGCGCAATGAAAGTGAAGGTCGGCCGGGCTGCCGACTTCGTTGGGATCCTCGCCTTCGTCCGAAGGCGGGGCACCTAACAGCCCGTCCATGCCGAAGTCGGCGGGGCGGAGTGAGCGTACACGTTGGGACCCGAAAGATGGTGAACTATGCCTGGGCAGGACGAAGCCAGAGGAAACTCTGGTGGAGGTCCGCACCGATTCTGACGTGCAAATCGATCGTCAGACCTTGGTATAGGGGCGAAAGACTAATGGAACCATCTAGTAGCTGGTTCCCTCTGAAGTTTCCCTCAGGATAGCTGGTGCTCGATCAGTCTCATTCGGTAAAGCGAATGATTAGAGGCCTTGGGGCCGAAACGACCTCAACCTATTCTCAAACTTTAAAGTGGTTAAAAGTCCGGCTTGCTCGACTGAAGCCCCGACGTTCGCATGTGAGTGCCCCGTGGGCCATTTTTGGTAAGCAGAACTGGCGTTGTGGGATGAACCAAAAGCCGGGTTAAGGCGCCCGATGCAAGACGCCCATGAGATCCCATGAAAGGTGTTGGTTGCTATAGACAGCAGGATGGTGGCCATGGAAGTTGGAATCCGCTAAGGAGTGTGTAACAACTCACCTGCCGAAGCAACTAGCCCTGAAAATGGATGGCGCTTGAGCGTCGAGCCTACACCCGGCGTGTAGGAGGGTCTCAGCGGCGAGCGTTGAAGGTGCCGGGCGCAAGCCCGCCTGGAGCCCCCCCTGGTGCAGATCTTGGTGGTAGTAGCAAATACTCAAGTAAGAACTTTGAGGACTGAGGTGGAGAAGGGTTCCATGTGAACAGCAGTTGAACATGGGTCAGTCGGTCCTAAGGGATAGGAGAAATCCGTTCGAAAGGGGGACCATAATCAATTGACGGCAGGTCCCGCGACTGACCGAAAGGGAATCGTTTATATTCCCGAACCCGGACACGGAGATAGGCCTTTGGCCCAAGTGCGGTAACGCAACTGAACTCGGAGACGTCGACGGGAGTCCCGGGAAGAGTTGTCTTTTCTTTGTAAGGGATCGGCTCCCTGGAATCGGCTCGCCCGCAGATAGGGATGCTGTACCCCTAAAGCACCAGGGCTCTTGCGGTGTCTGGAGCGCTCCTGTCGGCCCTTGAAAATCCGACGGAGAGAGTGTGATTTTCGTGCCGGACCGTACCCATATCCGCAGCCCGTCTCCAAGGTGAACAGCCTCTAGTCGATAGAACAATGTAGGTAAGGGAAGTCGGCAAAACGAATCCGTAACCTCGGGACAAGGATTGGCTCTGAGGGCTGGGTCTCGTCGGGCTGAAGTCCGACGCGGGTGTGGTACTGCACCGGGACTGGGCGAGGCTAGCCTTCGATGGCTCGGTGAAGCCCGGACCAGCGTCGGGACCTTCCCGTGAAAGGCCTCAGCTACGCGGCGTGCCGGGATCCAGCCTGGCGCGACTGTTTCGGCCAGCAACTAACAGCCGACTCAGAACTGGCACGGAGGTGGACGGCCTAAGTTATGAATCCTCTGAAAATGAGGAAGTAGAGTCTTTAGACAGCCGAACCACAGAGGTGGACGGCTTAAGTTACAGTCCCACAGCCATCAAGGGACAAAGGACAAATTTACCGAATTGTGACAAGGAATTGACGGAAAGGGGGGGGACAGTATTTGTTAACCTACCCCATAAGAATAAAATTTTGGCTTGTGACCTGTGCCCACTCGAGTTCACTGGTTTTCCTAGTTTTGCGGACCATCTAGCAAATATCCATAACTCGGTGGCACAAGCGAGATGTATGTTTTGTGGTAAAGATGATAGCCACCATCATGCTATCGCATGTCATATACCGAAATGTCCCTATCCGCGTTCCGTGGCGTTCGCCAATCAGTCTTCCAGCTTCGGCTGCAGAAGTCTGCGGCCTGAAATTTAAGACGAAATCAGGCGTGTCTCAGCATAAGAGACACAAACATCCAGGATCCGAATGCCGAACGCATTCAAATGTCTGGAGTTCGGACGCCGTCGGAGCGCCCGCGCCAAATAGTCTGGTCCGAGGAAGAAGTACGAACCCTCCGAGAGATGGTAGTAGTATACTCGGGCCAAAAGAACATCAATGTTCTCTGTGCAGAACATCTACCCGCAAGACTCCAAAACAGATCTCTGACAAACGCTGAGATCTCAATAAACAAGAAACCGCCCGTCTGCACTGCTTCACACACCATGAAGAGTCATTGGAGATCCTGCTGTCGTCGTTCAGCACGAGGAGTTCGACTGGGAAGGGATTAATATCCCCGATCGGAGTTCTAAGTTCTGTTCGTACATATGTCACCTGAGAGATCAGAAGGGACTAGGCAGAAGCAACCTGGCAGGAGGTCGAAGTTGTGACTAAAACATGGGTTGAAGAGATCGCCCATTCTCAGACAACATGGAGAAACAGAGAACTTCGACGCAGGCTCTTAAAGTCATTAATCCTGCTCGAAGGCCATACAAGAGCGGTTCTACAGGGTAGAGGAGCTTTAAAAGATTCAGAAAATGTTCCATTTCGAACGAAAACGCCTAGCTGAGGAGATATTAGACGGCCGGGATGCTGTCAGATGTCCACTCAGTAAAGATCAGGTGAAAGACCATTACGATCAGGTCGACGGTGTTGCTAATAATAACGTCAATTTTGACGGCTATCCATTTTCACCCAGGGCAGACAACACTAATATTCTGGAACCAATAACATCATCCGAAGTGAGTCAGGCACTTCGAGGCATGAAGAGAGGGGCCCCTCGGTCCCGATAAGATCACTCTTCCTTTCTAACTCTACCGCCTTAAGTATGGTATCGACGCCTCCTTGGCAAGTCTGTATAACATCTGGTTATTCACACGCCCCATTCCCGAATGCATAAAGGTCAATAAGTCGGTGCTCCTTCCGAAAGGATCGAGTAATCTGCACGAGGTCAAAAACTGGAGACCTATTACGATATCCTCTATCGTGCTTAGGTTATATTCTTGGATTATGGCCCGTCGCCTCGAGCAGGCCGTGCAGATAAATCCCAGACAGCGTGCTTTTGTTCCTCAAGCGGGTTGCAGAGACAACATCTTTCTGCTCCGTTCCATCATGAGGAAAGCCATGGGACTCTGGCTATGGCCTTTTTAGACCTGTGTAAAGCCTTTGATACGGTTGGCCACCAACATCTTCTAACCAGCCTTGCCAGATTTCATATCCACCCCCATTTCGTCCGACTTGTGGGTGACATGTACCAAGATGGTGTAGCGACTTTTAGGGTTGGTATCGAGAATACCAAACCTATTCGCCTCCTCAGAGGCGTTAAACAAGGGGACCCCATGTCTCCTATTTTGTTCAACATTGCCCTGGATCCTCTCATCCGTAAGATCGAAGAGGTCGGCCGAGGGATATCGCTAAACAAGAAGCTGGATCCAGTTACTAACTTTGGCGTATGCTGATGATAGGGCAGTGCTGGCGAAAGATCATGCTAGCTTATAGGACATGTTAAACACGGTGAACGACTACTGTTTGGGTAACGGGCTCTCACTGAACATTTCGAAGAGTGCCGGAATGCTGATTAGGGGGTCCAGTAAGACCTTTACCGTCAATAATTGTTCTCCTTGGACAGTTAATGGCGAAGGACTCCTGATGATCGGACCCGAACAATCCTACCAGTTACCTAGGGGCCAATGTCTGTCCATGGACCCGTGTACAGCGAGCCTGTACTTCCTCTCCTCGAGAAGTGGATAGATAACATCTCGAGGGTACCCCTAAAGCCACACCAACGGGTTGAGATTCTCAACCGATTTGCGGTACCCCGGCTCCTTTACCAACTCGAATTGGGAGCATCGAGTGGTAAGTTATTAAAAGAATTGGACAATTTAATTAAAAGGCCGTGAAGAGCTGGTGTCATCTTCCGCCTTGCACGACCGACGGGTTACTCTATTCCCGTTATAAAGACAGTGGCCTAGCACTTGTCAAGTTGGAATGTCTGGTTCCAACTCTTAAGATCAAGACGGGATTAAGGCATGTCCATTCATCGCACAAAACAATTAGATATCTAGCCCAAACTGATAACGTACTCAATAGCATCCAAGGAATTGCCTTAAAGGCGGGACTTCCATCCCCAAGCCCAACAGACTTCCCTAACATATCATTCTAATTGTGGAGATATGGAAAGGAAACGCTGTGAGG
>NC_134834.1:109537774-109630274 GCF_004210375.1 Tachypleus tridentatus
AAACATGTCTTCTATAATCACTCTCCAGGTGTTATCTATACTTGATTTTATATAAAATACATCCTTATAATCACTCTCCAGGTGTTATCCTATACTTGATTTATGTAAACATATCTTTATAAATCACTCCAGGTGTTATCTATACTTGATTTATATAAACATATCTTTATAAATCACTCTCCAGGTGTTATCTATAATTTGATTTATCTTAACATGTCTTATTATTAATCACTCTCCAGGTGTTATCTATACTTGATTTATATAAACATATCTTTATAAATCACTCTGGTGTATATCTATACTTGATTTGTATAAACATATCTTTATTAATCACTCTCCAGGTGTTATCTATACTTGATTTATATAAACATATCTTTATTAATCACTTCAGGTGTTATCTACATCTTGATTTATATAAACATATCTTTATTAATCACTCTCCAGGTGTTATCTGTACTTGATTTATATAAACATATCTTTATTATTCGGGCCCGGCATGGCCTAGCGCGCGTTAAGGCGTGCACTTCGTGATCTGAGTCGCGGGTTCGCGCCGATACTCCACGCCGCCCTCCCAGCCATTGGGCGTTATATATGGTGGTCAATCCCACATTCGTTTGGTAAAGAGTAGCCCAAGAGTTGGCGGTGGGTGGTGATGACTAGCTGCCTTCCCTCTGGTCTTACACTACTAAATTAGGGACAGCTACTTTTGATAGCCCTCGAGTAGCTTTGTGCGAAATTCCAAAACAAACAAACAAACAAACTTTATTAATCAATCTTCAGGTGTTATCCATACTTGATTTATATACTGAGATGTCATCGTTATGGTTCAGAATATTTTGAAAACAATTTATGTTTGATACTATAATATAGAGTCAGTACTTTACAACGGATAATTATAATAATTGACAAAATAATGAAAAATGAGTCTCCACATTCATTTGTAAACGAAACTAAATCAGAACGAAAGATTGTGAAAATACTTTAAAACACCTAGTGTAATAATGTTGTGGAGCATTTCTATACAGTTAAACAGAAAACACAATAAGAATGACGTTGAAATCCCACTATTCGGTTAATAAGAGTTGTTCAAGAGGTGGTGGAAGACGATGTTGACTAGTGTATCATATCAAAACTAGAAACAGTTAATTCTAGTTTAAAATTATGTGTAGTTTTTATTTCTATACGAGATAACAAAAGTTACCGAACTTTCTCAACAAGAAACTAAAATGTAAAAGTGTAATTCTTACACTCGTGAACACATGGTTTTCATGTCTTCACCTGTTGGTTAACTGTAATTATAACTTATTTTGTCAGTACAAATACTCTATCTATCTATCTTTAAAATGTGTCAGCTGTTTATATGTTTCCTTCATTACGTTATACAGGAGACATTTTGTTTAGTTGGAAGATGTTATACAAGACATTTAAACATTCTTACATGTATACTTGTTTACATTTAGTTAAATATTAAATATGAGCATTCTCGTTTGTGTTGCTTCAAGTTGGTTCTAATGATAAAACAATAACTCACTAAACACTCAAGCAGCAATATATTATTATGATACCTGAACGATAATTTTAAGATGTTTCTCGCTACTCTGTTGCAAGAAGGGTTGTTGTAAAACAATCACCAATAGTGGCATTATTTCAACAATATCTTCTTGTTCCTGTTCAATGTCAAACAATTGTATTTTGTTCATATTCTGAACTGTTTGTTTTTTTGTAATAATAATGAATTTTAAATGGCAGACTGTGATATTTTTTTGACATAAAGAAACGACATAAATATTTGAAGACCTTTGGCTTCCTTTTAAAATTAGCTAGATCTGTTTAAATCACACTGTAAGGACTCTAAATAGGAACATGAAGAAAGCTAACAACGTAAGTTTCCAACTATATAATACCAAGTCCAAGGTCAACCAACAGTTAAATTTATTGGTATTACCTTCACTAGTAGACTCACATGGAATGTTTACTTTTAAGAAATATGTACCTACTCAAATGTAAACTATCTTCACAAAATCGGCAGTTATCTGAACAGTGCAATAAATTATGTTAATATATGAAATGTGTGTAAGGTTGATATATGAATATTGTAACCTGCAATATGTCAAACTATCTTTGAAAACGTTCAAAGTCCTCTTAAATTATATTCAGATTATTCTATATTATCTGGGGCTGAGCGGTTTGTTCCCAGATGTGGGCGTGAGAACTGGATTTACTGGCTCATGGTGTTTATCTACGTTCGTGTAGATGGGTCGTTGATGAAACCTCACCACTCTGAACCAACCAATCAAGAAATATTATGTATATAAAAACGGCTGGTATGGGTATAGAAAGCACTTCATAATTTTCTCTACAAGTTGGTTTTATCGTCATTACAGATAATCAAGAAACATTACAATCATAGTTGTTATCTCTATAACCGTTACAGTTGAAGTGTTTGTGATTTCCTTGAACATTTTCCCACCTTTCTATATACGTACATCATCATTGATGACGAAAAAACCACTTGTAGAGAAAATATATATGTAAAACAGCTGGTTTGGGTTGAGAAAATATTTTACGTAGAGGAACGAACAACGTTTCGACCTTCTTCGGTCATCATCAGATTCTCAAAGAAAAGAAAAGTAACTGACCGATAGATGACCATATGTTTGAAGGGGGTTGTGTAACTGAGTGTAGGAATGTAGAGGGCGTGCTAAGATGTTTGATTATATTTATTAATATAGGTGTAAAAATGTTCCATTCTATTGGTTTATTTTGGGCTTGAGTTCTTGTATAAGTAAGGCTACTTTAATTTTGCGTTTGTTTATGTTGTGTTTATTGGATTTGCAGTATTCGAAAACGTGTGAAGGTGACTTTTTGTGTTATTAGAATCTGGTTTCCATTTTTCTATTTGTTTCTTCAACATAAAAATCTTGACAGTTATCACAGGAACTCTAAAACCATTATAATAACCAAACGACATCTAGTGTATGATTTTTCAATGGTACAAATTTTAATTTCTAAATACCGTTTAACAATAAAATTAATTTTATATTGAAAAGTTTCTAATCCTTGATGTTTTCATTCTTAAAGAACTTTACATCTGACAACCAAGACCAATACCGAGATATCAACCAAAACACACAGAAGGAAAGTTTAACAGTAGATAGAAAAACGTTAGAGTTACCATGTATGTCACGAAATATCGACTTGTAAAATGAAAATAAAATATCACTTTCTGACAGCATGATAATAAGAGTTATTCAATCAAGTACTTAAGATATGTACTTAGTGTAATATTCATTAAAATTATATGATAAAGAAAAACTTTCTAATAAGATATAAATATTATATTACCCAACACTGTTTAATTATTAGGTACTTCTGCTACATTTTATTGGATTGTAAACATGAAATGAGATTACGGTACTGAAACTTAACTATTATAGTTTTAATGGGATACACAGTTCTCAGAACATCACAACCAATCAGAATGACTCCATTAACAGCTGACGTCAAGAATCAAATTACAGTATTATAGAGACATGCAGAGAGATAAACATCAAGCCAGTAGGAAACTGTGAGTGAATATTTGTTATTTACATGTAAAACATTTCTGTTAACGTGGCTCATGTAGTGGTGGAATAACAATAAAACTGTAAATGGAAATGGTGTGATTAGGATGGAATGGATGTAAGTAGTCAAAACTGTTTGAAAACCCTCACACACAGTTTACATATAACGGATATACACATATAGTTTATATACAAATAAATTGTCTGGAACACACCCAGCTATTGTAACATTAGAATAAACGAACCTCAATGAACGCTATTATAGCTACTACTTAGATATTTTAACATAAAAACACTTAACACGTGTCTATATAGATATTTTATTTATTTCACTAAAGTATACAGGCTGCATAGATGATTTTCTATCCTAAATCATGTAGACGGGCTGTTTGTGAGAATTTTAATAGTATAACAAAGTAACAAAGATACACGAGAATTATCTGCACTAGTCGTCCCTAATTTAGCTTTGTGAGATCAGAAGAAGGAAGATAATCATCACCATTCGCCGCCAACCGTTGGTTACATCTTAACACCTAGTGTGGGATTGCCCATCTGGCCATACCGAGATTAACCGTCACTTGTAAAGCCTCTATAGATGAGGGGCTTGCAAGATTTATTAGAAGGGATTCGAACTCGCGACCCTTATAATTCGAGCTAAGATCCTTTATCCATGTGGCCATAACGGGACGGTATACATACACTTAGTTCAATGTGACCACATACTCCTGTTTGTCACATGACAGAGTCATTGTACCGTTTTGCAAAGCTCTACAGTTTCAAACATCTGAAACTCTTACCTGAGTATTTGCTATGATTAACCTATCGTCTTCTTTACTTGTACATATTTAGAAAACTTAGAAATTAAGAAATTTTCTTCAGAGGTTGTCAGAGAAATGAATTTCTCATTGTTTCGGTCGTGTTTTGTCCAAAGTGAAAACAAAAATATTTTACTGTGACTTGTACATATCGTGGTTTATGTGAAGATTTATGAAAACAACCATGAATTCAACGTTCACAGGGTTCGTTTGTTTTGAATGGGGAAGCTTCAGGGCTTCAGAGATACGGCTGTTGTGGAAAAACACCACGATCCAGTAGATCCTATTTTCACCATTAAACCAGGGGGATCAAACTCTCCGCTTCAGAAAAAGACACTCCGAAACAGAACGGTTTATTTAACGTTATACATGAAAATACATAGATTGATAACAATGTAACGTGATGATTAACTTTGACAATATTTGACAGAAATGTTGAACTTCTGGTCTCATGTCTGAGTAATGATCAAACTCGTGAATAATAAAAATTGGCTTGCAATTGAAAATGGACATGAAGCGTAATACTCTAACAGTAATTATTATGACTCTCTAACAGGGGCGTTATTTTTTTGAGAATAGATGTTGTGTTTTACAACAAAACATAATTAACACTATTAGTAAACCTACTGGACCCTATATGTATATTATTTTTTAATTTTTCATAAAGGTTTTTTTTTGCAATCAAACTCACATCTAAATATTAAGAACAATCTATAATGATTTAAGATAAATAAACCTAGTTATATGTGACTAAATAAAACTTATTATCAGACTTTTTTACCAGGTAACACATTCAATACAATCAAAACACATTTTCCATTATTTAATAATAATTTAAGTTCAAGGTCCGGTTTTATTGATAGTTCAACTGTATATGTTTCAAAATGATCTCCATACGGGAAAGTTTGTTTAAGTTGATAAAGTAGATGGTTATGTATGTGGTTACTATAACCTTGCTCTTCATTTCATATCATCAGATACCTAAAATAAAATACTAAACGACTTCCTATACATTACAATTTATATTTTTGTTCACAGTTCCAACTTTTGAGAAATTCAACTGGGATTCAATTCTGAATATAATTACAATAAAAAACTATGTTATCCTTATATCATAGTGCTTGAATATGTTTCGTATATAAATAACTGGTCCGTAATAATTCTGATGATACTTCTGTATGAGACGTTTAATAAAATACTAAATGACTTCCTGTACTTGTTTGTTTGGTTTGTTTTGGAATGAAGCAGAAATCTATTCAATGCGCTATCTGTGCTCTGCCCAATAATTGGTAACGAAACCCAGTTTTTAGCGGTACTTTCTGCACTTTAACAGGTTGGTTCTGTTTCAAGTTTCGGAGTTAAGACAATTACATATAACATGCTATATAATCAAACTAAGAAACTAATTATCCGTATAATAATGATACAGTACACAGGCTGCCAGCTATCAGACATAACACTATCTTTGGATCAGTAAATAAAAACTTACTAGTCTTTTAAAATGTACAATTTTACTCTTTTTTATGTGTCATGTAATTTGTAAGAGAATTATATAGAGGTAAAAGTTACTGTAGAAAACAACGGGTAAGTGTCGGATCCACACAAAATTGGAATCGCCTGTTTATGGAAAAAAAAGTTTAATAAGAATGTGCAAATGACCTTGTAACCCCCATAAGTGGAAGTCTCTCTAAATTCCATACCTCCATGTAGTATCATAAGCTTTCTAAAGGTCAAATAATGTTGACACAACATGCTATCAGTTGAGAAAAGCTTCTCAAGTCGAATCAGGTGGCCGAAAATAGAGGGTCAGAATCTATGTTGGGTGTGTAAGAAGAGGTGTTAGATTCATGGAATCAACATTAACTTCACATGTGAACAGGAAGAAAGCAATCAAATATCATTTATTAACCTCAAAATTACAAGAACCGACACACAATTTAAAACAGAGATCGACCAAAAAATCACTCATACTGGTCTATACATTCCTTGGGACTCAGCACATGAAACAAAAACAAAAACTCAACATACTAAGAAACCAAATAAACACAGCTATAAAACTATGCTCACCAGATAAAATTAACGATGAATTAGACAAAATAAAACAATACTTCATCAACATCAATAAGTTTCCTTCACAAATCATAGAAAACATTATACGTACACATCTAGTCAGAAAGCAAAATCAACCAACAAAAGTAAATACATCTCACGAATCAAAAAATCACGAAACCATATACTGCTGTATACCATATATTCCCGACATCAGCAGAAAAATAACCAACATTTGGCAAAACTAGTAACAAAATATGACATTCCAGTTAATACCAAATTTATTCAAAACCAACCACACCACAAAATTATGTAAAATCTACACTAACAAACACCACACCAATATTATTTATAAAATACAATGTGATAACTGCCACGACTTCTATATTGGAAACAAGTAGAAAAATGAAAACCAGATTCAAAGAACATAAAAGTCACCTTCACGTTTTCGAACACTGCAAGTCAAATAAACACAACATAACCATAGAAAACACTCAAATACTAAATAAAGAAACAAACATAAACAAACGCAAAATTAAAGAAGCCTTACTTATACAACAACTTAAACCCAAAATAAACCAATACAAAGGGAACATCTTTATACTTTTTTTAAAATAATAAAATAAATTATATAAAATTATATATTCAAACATCTAACACCGCCCTCTAGATTCCGACACTCAGTTTCACAACTCTTTTGAAACATGTAGTCAGCTTCCGGTCAGTAACCTCTTTCCTTCTTTGTGAACTTGACGATGACCGAAGAAGGTCGAAACGTTGTTCGCTCCTCGACGTAAAATATTTTCTCAACCCAAACGAACGGTTTTTAACATATATATTTCTCTGTATAAATATTATTCATCTGTTTTGTTCAACACATTGTTTTACTTCCTGATACAACATTTAGAACACTCGTAACCCTTGACCTTTCACTTACACTCCTCCATTTTCTTTTCTTGGCAGTTTGCCAGTACTGTTTTCAAACTATCGAAAGTCTTTTATATTATTCATGATACAAATATCATTATATATTAAGTTAGTGCCCGGCTTGTACAGTTGAAAGTCTGCGGGTTTACAACGCTAAAATGAGAGGTTTGATTCCTTTCTGTGGATTCAGGAGATAGCCAGATTTGGTTTTGCTATAAGAAAACACACACACATATTTTAAATTATAAATATTTTTCTGTCATAAATCACAAATTTGAAACTCTTCATATCCAGCACTTTAAATATATAAATTTGTTTTATATTTCTAATAAAATTTCATCAGTCGCTTCACCATTTATCGTAAAAGAAACATCTTGAAATAAATGTTTTTTATATTATTTAAACAGCAAAGAGGACTGGAGAAAGTTCACTTGGTCTGAAAAACAATTTTTAAAAAGCTATAGAATTGTTGTTGTTGTTTTGGAATTTCGTATACAGCTACTGAGGGCTATCTGTGCTAGCCATCCCTAATTTTGCAGTGTAAGACTAGAGGGAAGGCAGCTAATCATCACCACCCACCGCCAACTCTTGGGCTACTCTTTTACCAACGAATAGTGGGATTAACCGTCACATTATACACCCCACGGCTGGGAGGCGAGCATGTTTAGCGACGCGGGCAAAAAGCTATAGAAACTCACCGCTGTTGGAGAACAAATAATAATATATATATATAATCGTATGTTCTAGTTCCTCGTCTCAATAAATTATTAATGCCATACAAGATGGACAGTCAATCATTTTACTTAAAGGTGATTGGAAGGCGCTACTGACTGGTTTTATTCCCTGTGGTCAATAACAAAATATTATGGACGGTGGAAAACAGTTTTATTGTTTCTTCCCTTACACAGCACGTCTTATCAAGTTTATTTTGTCTTCAACGTCTTATGATTTTTAAGACGTTACGTTTTGCTATTGTCGTTAAGTGCTAAGGTGAGGTTGAAAAGGTTTTACCTTCCCTATTTTTTTAAATTCTTGAAGCTAAATTCTAAAACCTCTGATTCAATGCCTTCACATCGTCCTCTATGACAGAGCGGTAAGTTTAAGTTGTTAGAACATTTAAAATCTGTGTGTTATTCCCAAGACAGACAAACCAGTGTGGCTTTGTTCTCACAACAAACAAATAAAGTCTTCAGATATTTATACAGTTCCGTCATGTCAGAGAAATAAAACATTCTGTTGTTCATCTTTATTCTTATGAAACTCTTCAGAACCAGTGAATATTAGAAACATCACGACATGATTTAAATATATTGGTTATAATTATAGAAAACTAGATGTTCTTAATTTTATGTAACATACATTGTTATACTTTGGTTTTATTTGTAAAAAAAAAAAGATTCCAATTAATTAACGCTACCTAAATGTGCTAGTAAAAAGATTTAATAACTATTTGATAAATGAGAGAGGAAATATTAATAATGACAGCAAATTGAAAAAATACTTGATAACAAAAAAGAAATAATTTTCTATTTACTAAATTATTACACTAGGTGACGCTCTTTTATCGATTGTAACTCGTAATGAATGTTTTCATTCAACACTAAATACATCTCTAAACTCCATTTTCTAAAATTGGTTGTCAAGTAATTATGGTAACCTATTTGACACAAACGTAAGGTAGGGGTCCAAGGTACGAGAGTAGCATACATCTCATAGTTAGAATAGAGAAAGACAGTTATACATGTCAAAGTCATGTTTCTCCGGAAAACAGATAAAATTTATATCACATTCACGAAATAATGTTGTATACTATCTTCTATCAGAAGTAAAACATAAATACAGTTGAAGAAATGATGAAGGAGAGACTGCCTGTAGAAGAGACCACAATGAACAGCCACGTATTGAAACAGTACGAGAGAAATGGCTACTTTTGTGTAAAATACCTGGTTTGACTGGTCGATATTTGATTCATTATCATAATCTATTGTTATAGTTGACATTGCAACAGGGAATGTGTTTTATGTTTAATTTTAATAAAATAAAAGAAAAGTATAAATGTTTTCTCCAAACTGTGTGTTATCTGTGGACCTGATTCGACTTGAAACGTCAATCAAAGAAGCCTTTCTCAAATGACAACATCTTGTATCAACATTCTTTGACCTTCAGAATGCTTATGACAGGACATGGAGGAATGGCATTTTGCAAGACCTCCACATACATGGGTTATGTGGTCATTTGCCATTTTTTATCAAACATTTTTAATAAAGAGACAATTCCACGTTGGTGTAGGTTCGACACTTTCCTGTTTCTTTCTACAGTAACTTGGAGTCCCTCAAAGCTGTGTTTTGAGTGTCTCACTTCTCAGTATCAACATTGAGGCCATCACTGATAAACTCCCTCATACTGTTGCAAGTGAGATCTGTGTCAACGATTTTCATATCTTATGTCTGTCGTCGAGCATGAGCGACACTGAGCGTCAGGTACAGACTGCCCTCAAGCGTTTACTGAAGTGAACCAGATAAAACGGTTTTAACATTTTTCTGAGATTTCTCTAAACTCGTTTACATTCATTGTTGCTGCCAATGAGATATTCTCTCCGATTCTGAACTCCTTATCGCTGAATTTTGTACCGTGATTTGTGGAGACAATGCTACCCGTGATTTGTGAGACAATGTTCTTTAGTACCCGTGATTTGTGAGATAATGTTCTTTAGTACCCGTGATTTGTGAGACAATGTTCTTTAGTACCCGTGATTTGTGGAGACAATGTTCTTTAGTACCCGTGATTTGTGAGACAATGTTCCTTAGTACCCGTGATTTGTGAGACAATGTTCCTTAGTACCCGTGATTTGTGAGACAATGTTCTTTGGTACCCGTGATTTGTTTGTGGAGACAATGTTCTTTAGTACCCGTGATTTGTGAGACAATGTTCTTTAGTACCCGTGATTTGTGGAGACAATGTTCTTTAGTACCCGTGATTTGTGAGACAATGTTCTTTAGTACCCGTGATTTGTGGAGACAATGTTCTTTAGTACCCGTGATTTGTGAGACAATGTTCCTTAGTACCCGTGATTTGTGAGACAATGTTCCTTAGTACCCGTGATTTGTGAGACAATGTTCTTTAGTACCCGTGATTTGTGAGACAATGTTCTTTAGGCTTAAATTTTACCGTAAGCTGACCTTTATACAACACATCAAGCAGCTACGAAACGAATGTACCAGAGCACCGAACATTCTTCATGTCCTCTCTTCCTCCACTTGTGATGCAGGTCGATGTTCTATGCTAAAGATATATCGTGATCTTATTTGATCAAAGCTAGACTATAGGTCACTGGTCTATGGCTCTGCCAAGACCTCGGCCTTGAAGATAATGAACCCTGTTCATCATCAGGGACTTCAGCTCTGCTCCGGACCTTTCCGCACTTCTCCAGTGCAGAGCATGTACCTGGGGTTGTGTTTTTCTACCTTGGTGGGCCATGCTTTTTCAGATCTGCAATAGCTCCTTTTGGCCTTTGTATACAAACGCAGTTGTATGAATTGGGTCTATCGTCGGATAACATTGCTGTATGCACTGGTCAACGCATCCCACCATGATTTATTACGGATTTACAACGCTGAAATAAGGGGTCCAGTTCCTCTTGGTGAACTCAGCAGATAGCCCGATTTGGCTTTGCTATTAGAAAATCACACACTTTACCGTAAAGCTTGTACAATTGTACTGCCCTCTCCGCTTTAAAACAATACTGTGATCCAATAAGTGACAAAATGGTAAAATCAGAAACTGGGGTTTTATTAAGTTTTATCGAAAAAAAAATTAAATTATGAGGAATAAAATTATTATACACCGAATGATGTGTCATTATGTATAAACACAAAGAGCAAGAAACAATCTCTACGTATTGTATAAAGTATTATGTGGATGAAGGAACAGATGTTGGACAGTAAGTAGGAGATTTTTAAATGTGTTTACATGTACACATATTTTTATTTTATTAAAAATTAATCGCAAATTACTATATTATAGTGAATAATATGTCCACAAGAATCTAAACCAGGTATTTTACAGAAATAGCTATTTCTTTCTAGATATTGTTGTAACATATTGTTTCATCATCAATGTGTTCACTATGGTCACTTATTAGCAGTCTCCCAGTATTTACTTCATCTAAACATATAACCTTTACTCACTATGGTAACTTATTAGCAGTCTCCCAGTATTTACTTCATCTAAACGTATAACCTTTACTCACTATGGTAACTTATTAGCAGTCTCCCAGTATTTACTTCATCTAAACATATAACCTTTACTCACTATGGTCACTTATTAGCAGTCTCCCAGTATTTACTTCATCTAAACATATAACCTTTACTCACTATGGTCACTTATTAGCATTCTCCCAGTATTTACTTCATCTAAACATATAACCTTTTCGTCCCTGGAACAGCTGGTGAACATATCAAGACATGTAAATATTTTTTGTACAAACACGGACAACCTCGACTAAGATAATTAAGAAGTGGGAGGAACATGGTAAATGAAACAGTACTCAATAAACGGTTGAAAGTAAGAGATTTATAGCTGAAAAATTAGGAAGTTTTAATTTACTGTAACAAAGATAGTGTTACGTCTGATAGTTGTTAGCCTGTATTACTAGACGGATAATTAGTTTATTAGTTTGATTATATATCATGTTACATGTAATTGCCTAAACGTCGGAACCTGAAATAGAACCAACGTATTAAAGTTCAGGAAGCACTACTAAAAACCGGTTTTCGATACCCATGGGGGGCAGAGCGCAGCTAATCCAATGTATAGATTTGTGCTCATTGTGCACAGGTTGGTCCTCTGTCCAACGTCGGCGGAGATCTGGGAGAGGTTTGTTCGCCTTTTCCGGGTCCCGCCACTTTCGGTGGAGATCATACTGCACCATGTACCAGTCTCTGTTCCCGGCCACATGGCCTTTTCCTTCCAGTATGCCTTAACAATCTTTAAGTTCGTCATCTGGCTTCCTCGAAACAAATTGGTTTTCGACCAGACGCCAGTTGTGTACGTTTTGATGCTGTGAAGAGCCAAACTTTGGCTGTTACTTTGCCTTGAGGAGGACTATCAGCAACTGGGTTCCGGGACATTTTACCATCTCTGGCGGCTGGACGTCTCGCCTCTTTGTGCGTTGGTCGGGGTTCGGGTGGATATCGGATTCTGAGCCGCCCTGTCTCCACTCCCCATTTGTCTTTTTATATTTTAGTATAAAATTCGTATTTATTGTTTTGTATATATTTAATGTTTTCATATATTTAATGTTTTTATATATTTCATGTTTTGTATATATTTAACGTTTGTTTATTTTTCGAGTTTTCTATTTCCTTGTATTTTGTAGATCATTACTGTTTTGTTTCCATTTAACTCTTGTTTTGTTTATATTTAGAGTTCTGTTTTGTATCTCTTTACGGTTTTGTTCTGTATGCCTTTAAAGTTTTGTTATCCAGTTATGATTTGTATGTCTTTAATGTCTTGTTTTGCATTTCTTTAAAACTTTGTATATATTTAAAGTTTTGTATTGTATACATTTCTAGTTTTGTTTTGTATTTGATTAGTGTATTTTTACTTATATATATTTCATGACACTTTGTACAGTTTATTGTTGTTATTTCATGACACTTTGTACAGTTTATTGTTGTAAATAAATTCAATATCTCCTCCTCGTCGTATTTCATGTGAAGGCACTTCGGGTCCGACTCGATGATCCAGCAGAAGGCGTGCCAGTGGTTCGTTGTTTTCTTGCCGTCATTCCCTGTGCCCAATACTGGTGTTTGTGTGTTGTTTGTTCACTGTAGTGTTCAATTTGTGTATGTGTGTGCCACAACACTGTAGGTCGGTGTGGCTACGGCCATCCGGCCTTACTTTGCTCGGCCGCGGTCCATCCATTTAGTGTGCCCGCGGCCTCGCTATCCTCGGCGATAATTGACACTTTAAACACTGCCGTGGAGTAGCCATGTCTACAACACATGTGTCCGGATCCTGCTGGACAAAGACTTCTTCTCTGGGGACCAGTGAGTGTCTGTGGAGCCTGCTGCACAAAACATGAAATGGGTAACTCTCCAGTCGACCTCTTTGAACTGTCCCACGATGTCATCAAGCACGTATTGTCGGCGTGTGGGTCAGTTCGAAAAATCAAACATGAGGCGCACCAGACGCGCCCAAATATGTGTACTGAGAACTGGCGTGTCTGTCTGGACATGAAGAAGCTGGTTCCCAACTTCATTTCAGTGAACGGCTGTGTCAACGTTGTGGTCTCGAAAGCTACATGTTTCATACTTGTCAGATGCCGCGGTGAGGGATTTGTCTGGCCTTTGGACACGACGGCAGTGCCTGTGATGTTCAGTGTGATGTGTGTTGTGATGGTCACACGCCTTCGCGTTGCCCGAGGCGTGTGGCGACGTATGCTGCAATGGCTGCAGGGCCGCCGCGCGTAGAGAAGGACAAACTGGTTGGGGCGTCACCTATTCATCCCCGGTCATCGACAGCTGCTGAGGGTGGGGTCTATGAGGGTGCGCCTGCTCCTGCAGCTGGCGCGTCCTGGGAAGGAGGGTCTCGGTCCACTGCAGAGGGCCGGGTTTCACCCGCCGAAGTTGAGGAAGTTTCAGCTCCTGGGGAGGTGGGAGCACTTCTAGAGCTGTTCGGGTGGAGGGACCTCTGAGAGACTCCAGTCTATCCTACTGGCCCCAGTTTCGATAGGCCCCTGAGGGGGGATCTGGACAAACCGGGTGATGCTGGGGCGTCCCTTGTCTCCATGGAGGTTCGGGCCTCTGTATCGGATGGTGAGAGGGTTGAGGGCTGTAATGAGTTTTCACGCCCAAACCACCCCAGTACGTGTTGGATCCTACAAGGATTGTCCTCCCTCCTTTGTTAAGGGTTGGTCGGCTGAGGGAGATGGTGCCTCCGAGGTGTCCCAGGCTTCCCCTGCCGGCGGGGATGTGGGTCTGTGGGACCCCCCAGCTCAGACCTCGGCCGTAGTGGGTATTATGGTCTTCTCCCATGATGCCGTGTTAGCTCCGACCCCGAGTTCCCATCACCTGACTCTTTCGACTGTTTGGTCGACTTTCCTAGTTTCTCGGGACTGGGAGAGGAGAATCAGGGAGAGCGGGAGCCCTGCAGCCCCGAGTCTTTTCCAGACTTCAGTCTGGATGTTCCTGTTGTGCAGCGGCGGTGGTTGGATGCCAGTGGCTGCAGCTGCAAGAGGGGTGGGGTCGGGTGGCCTCAAGAGCCACTCGCCCCCCCTGCCTCAATCTGTCCAGTAAAAGAAACAACGTCACTGATTCCTTTTCTCTGATTAGTTGATGGGTTTTTCCTGCATTACTTTAAACATCCAGAAATATTTGAGATTGTTAAACAATTTTACATATTATCCCTCTTCAACCGCTTTGTGGTTGATACAATATTTTTGCAGGAGCTCCTTTTGCTTCTCGGAGGGTCCACTTTTCGTTTTACTCTCGCTATCCTGTCCGTTCCTTCTGGTCGTTTGGCACGACGCTTGCACGGGGTGTGGAGAATCCTCTTTCACCCGCATTTTAATGGCACCATTCTTACGTTACATAGTGATGCTGAGGGGCGGGTTTTGTGCGTTGATGTTTTCGCTGGGGGTCGTAAGATTTGTCTTGTCAATGTATAGGCGCTTGCACAGTCTGGGGAGCGGGAGGTTTAGTTCTCGGGCTTGGAAGGTTCATGGTTACACAGGCCGATATCGTCCTTGGTGGCGACTTCAACTGCGTCTTGGATCCTCATCTCGACAAGATTAAGGGTGATCCTCTTTCTGGTGTTCTTTGTACGTGGTCTCTGTGTGCAGTGCTGTCGGATTTCGACTTTCCCGATGTTTGGCGTGTGCTGTGTGGGGTCTGCTTTTGTGACAACTTGGATTGGTTAGGGCGTTTCTTGTCGCCTTGACAGGTTCTATGTAACACCTGGCCATCGGCAGAGCCTCAGTGGAGCTGCAGTTCACCAGGTTGGGATGTGTCGTTTAACGTGTCCGACCATCGGGCACTTCTCACCTCATTCTGGGATTTTGTCCCCGTTTTACGGGCCCTGATGTGTGGAGGCTCAACGTCTGCCTCCTTGCTGAGGATGAGGTTGGATACGAATTGATTGTCCTTGTTTGGGGGCTCTGCATTGTCAAGTCTGTCACTGGGTCCTAGGAGCAGGTCTGAAGGAAGCCTGTCCCTCCTTGTTGAGGCAAGGTGGCATGCGCCGTCTGGTCTTGCGAGAAACTCAGGACGTCTTGGCTGACTTGCTCCGTGGCAGGCCGATGGAACGCTAGGTCTTCTCGGACATCGAGAACCTACGCATGGTTTTTTGTAAGATCTGTACTTATAAATTTTAAAGTATAGAATATTAAAAATAGCGGAATGTCTTGTTATAATGTTATTTTATTCTTGACTGAAACTGTGGGGACTTACCGAAATGTTATCGAATGTACAGAAAATTTTGTTTGCTGTTATGTTCCTCTTACCTATTATTGTTTCACTGGACGTGGAGGAAATGTAGGAAGCTAGTGGTTCAAAATGTTAAATAAAACGATTAACGCTGATGATACTTGAATATTCACTTGTAATGGTATTATCATTACAAAATATAAACCAAATTTGTATTTTTAATATGCTGGATATGGAGTGTTTCCCATTTGTAAATTATGAAAACAAAGAGTTGTAAAACAGTTAATATATAAAGATATTTGTAATACGAAAAGTGTAAAATACGTTCGAAACAATGAAGACAGTTCTGGCAAACTTCCAATAAAACTAAGTACAAGTGTGATAGTGTACAGCCAAGGGCTGAAACATGCGTGTTATAAATATGTATCAGGAAGTACAACAACGTGTTCAGCAAAACAGATATGGGGTAATTATGCTGAATAAGTGACATAAAACAGTTGAATCGTATGAATTATATGAACATTTATATACATTATTTGGACTAACACGAAAATTCATGAAACTTATTATTGTATTTAAAATTGTATAAAACAAATTAAAATTGAACAAAAGATGGTTAGTTAACACATTGACTGCCAGTTCAAGCAAAACAGTGGATTATGCGATTGTACTGCCCTCTAAGCTTTAACACTATATATTGACCCTGTTGGACAGTGAGAAGGAGATTTAAGTGTTTACATTAATACTTACCTTTATTTAATGAATAAAAATTCATTACATTATAGCGAATAATATGTCCACTGGAGTTTACAAACCAGGTATTTTACAGAAGTAGACATGTCTCTCTAGATATTGTTGTAACAAATTGTTTCATTATCTATTTGTTCACTGTGGTCTCTTGCACGTATTATCAGTTTGCCAGTGTTAACTTCACCTGAACATATAACGCTTTTCTCCCCTGGAGCAACTGGTGAACATATTAACTCATGTAAACATGTAAGCATAATTATAACCCTTGGAAAAGGTGAGAATGACCAATGTAAACTTCCTGGAGAAATGGTGAAGATATTTTTATTTTTGGTAACAGTCTTTATTAAATAAGAAAGAGTTTAGAGGTTACAGCCTAAAGTTAAAGACTAATTTCAAATGTTTTTAAAATATTAAGTTGAAGAACAACAACATGATGACAAATGTGTTAAAGACAAGAAAAACAGAGCAGGTCAAAGCACAATAAATGTGAAGCAATGCACGACATATAAGGAATATAAACATTAGATGTTGTTTTATTATATTATGAAGGAATTGAATTTGGAGGAAAGGAACTGATACCAAAAAGTGGATTTCAAACCAAAGTTGCTGGTGTTGGAGAAATGTATTCCTTAGATAAAAAATCCCTTTAAATCTCTGAATTTGGGTTGAAGGAAAGAAATGTTTTAAATAAAAATAAAAACTTTAAAATAAAACATTAAAGAAAAGGAAGGTAGATTATGAGTGAAAACTGTTACACCAGACTTTTTAAACTGATGTAAAGAAATTAGTGTATCAACTATTTGTTGTACAAAAACGACATCAAATTTTGAGTTAAATAAGAGAAAAATGTCTGAAATACTACTTGTGACTGGTTTAATAATATCAGAATTAGTTAATCTGTTTTTCTGAGACGCCATATTTTCAAAAGATGTATTCATCTGTGGAGCGCTATACTTTCGCCTTCTTGAAAGCAAGAAAAATGAAACTTGATATCTTTTTTAAATTTATAAGTTAAGTTGACACATATAATAATTTATAATTTTTATTTTATTCAAAATATGTAATAAAACTCGGATGTAAACGTAAGTTTATTATTGAACCATTAAAATAATCAAATTCCTCAACCTACACGGTACAATGGTACTGGTAGTTTAGTGTAAAATATATCCCAAGATATATCTGATATTCAGTATTCTATTTTTATCTAACAATTAGATTGGATATATTCTATATTCCATAGTTTTGGCAGATATCAATGTTAGGAATTGATGAGGTCATGATATATAGATTGTTGATGTTACTCACAAATATATGAACTATTTGTTCGCTCATGAGCTAAGTTTGCGCATTCGGCTTATAAATAACATTATTTATTCAAATAAAATTAATTACAGACCATTTCCAAGAGCTATTTTTCCAAGAAATTTTTTTGTTTGTGCATGAAAAAAGTTTAGCTAAATATAAAAGAAAATGCAAAGCTCAACCCTGTTAAACACCATATAATACCTTCAGCTGCAAACGTCTGTGTTATCCTATCTGTTAAACACCATATAATATAATACTTTCAGCTACAAACATCTGTGTTATCCTGTCTTTTAAACACCATATAATATAATACCTTCAGATACAAACATCTGTGTTATCCTGTCTGTTAAACACCATATAATATAATACCATCAGCTACACACATCTGTGTTATCCTGTCTGTTAAACACCATATAATATAATACCATTAGCTACACACATCTGTGTTATCCTGTCTGTTAAACACCATATAATATAATACCTTCAGCTACAAACGTCTGTGTTATCCTGTCTGTTAAACACCATATAGTACCTTCAGCTACAAACGTCTGTGTTATCCTGTCTGTTAAACACCATATAATACCTTCAGCTACAAACGTCTGTGTTATCCTGTCTGTTAAACACCATATAATACCTTCAGCTTCAAACGTCTGTGTTATCCTGTCTTTTAAACACCATATAATACCTTCAGCTACAAACGTCTGTGTTATCCTGTCTGCTATATCGTGATGTAAAAGTTCAAATAGGAATTAATAATATACTCCTCATAGACACTGGATGCAACTTTTCGGACTTTCGTATATTTTGATTTCTCATGATGTCTCTCTGAATTCCTTGTAAACAGACATTAATGGTGTTTGACAAATGTGTGGAGAAACATGAAGGGGGAGGTCTAGAAATTTAATGTGCAAAACATTCCTTTAATGGAAATTTCCCCCCGCAGTGTGCGTAGCGCAGATAATATATTGCCCCTCGTTAATATAGTGGTATGTTTACGGATTTACAACGTTAACATCAGGGGTTCGATACCCCTCGGTGGGCCCGATCTTAAGAAAACACACACCCACTCACAGACCCATCAGGTGTAATTTTGTCGGTGGTGGAAGAAAAGTCTACACCCTTGTTCTTGTATCATTACCTCAGGTTATGAATGTCTCACAGTTGGACTAAACCCGGTATATTCCGACAGTTAGGAAGGTAGGTGGATTTTTACAAGCTGTCTAAGATTTCAAAAGTAGGGACAGCTCGCTTCGTACGATTTAACAAATGAAAAACATATTAGTGCACTAAGACTCTTACAGATGGCGTAATTATCGAAACAAAAAAGTTATTAAAAATGTATCGTTTTTTATATTGTTTAAGGTTTTTAAATAATCGAATGACACTTCAATTTTCGTACTGTCCTTTACCTTTTAAAAAGAAAATTTTGAAGTTAACCTAAGAAGTTTTGACGCTTTTAAGTTTCCAAGATGGTAAATTCTAGAAGCTTATACAATATTTACAACAATTGTTAGATTTTTACAAAACATTTCAAATGCAATTTCTAGTAAAATATTTTATTCGGAATTTTTATCATTAAGTGTAAACAGAAATAACAAGTGGCATGTGATGTGTGAGGTAAATTATCACGCTAACAGCTAAGAAAGACAGGATTGAATCAGTTATTAAAACTAAATTATTAGTAGGAACAAAAAGTGTTATAAAAGTTTTATTTTTGGTAAATGTTAAATATAGATGCACATCATGGTTCATATTATAAGTACTATTGTATATTTTTAATATTCACTGCTTGTGAAGATTTTCTTGTTTCGTATCAATAAAGATATATATACCATGTTTTGTTACTGTGACAGAACAGTATAAATATCTGAACACTTTGTTTGTTACAAGAACAAACTCACATGGTGTTTCTGTTGTGTAACTACTTAAACTTATGCTGTACTCTAGGGAGCTGTGTGAAGGTGTTGAGTCAGCCGTTTTAGAATTTAGCTTCATGAATTAAAAAAAGGCCCGGCATGGACAGGTGGTTAAGGCGTTCGGCTCATAATATCAGGGTCGAATCCCCGTCGCACCAAATGTGCTCGCCCTTTTAGCCACAGGGGCGTTATACAGTAACAATCAATCCCACTACTCGTTGTTTAAAGAACAATCTAAGAGCTGGTGGTAGGGGTGATAACTAGCTGTCTTCCCCTTAGTCTTACACTACTAAATTAGGGACGGCTAGCACAGATAACCCTCGTGTAGCTTTGCGCGAAATTCCAAAAGAAACAAGCGACTGGCGACCTATTTTTATTATACACTAGTTTGATCATTACAGAGATATTATGCTATATGTTCAACAGTTCTATCACGTATTGTTAATGTTAAATATGCTCTTATCACGTATATTGTTATCAATCTAGGTATTGTTGTGTATAACGTTAAAAAAATCAATCTTTGTGATGAGAGTTTTTTTTCTGAAGTGGAGAGTTTGGTTCCCTGATAAGCGCGTGAGAACAGAATGTCCTGGCTCATGGTGTTTTTCCACACGTGCTATACCTGGGTAACTTTGAAATCTTGCCACTTAAAACCAACGTTTCAACGTTACTTTCATAGTTGTTTACAAAAATCTTCACCCGAGCCACTAGGTAACTGAAGACATTAAAATATTTTTGTTTTTTATTTCCACACAAAAACAACAACAAAATGATGAGAAACTTTGTCCTCTGAGAACCTCAGAAGAAGAAAATTTTGTAATCTCTAAATTTTCTAAATATATACATGTAAAGAAGACAACAGATTAACCATAATAAATAATTAGATAAGAGTTTCACATGTTTGGAACTGTAGTGTATCATAAAACTGTACAAATGACTTCTGTCATGTGACAAACAAGAGTATGTCGTCACACT
The DNA here is from genome assembly GCF_004210375.1 of Tachypleus tridentatus. Lineage (NCBI taxonomy): Eukaryota > Metazoa > Arthropoda > Merostomata > Xiphosura > Limulidae > Tachypleus > Tachypleus tridentatus. The sequence goes on from NC_134834.1 coordinate 109,558,501, forward strand.
GAACTAAGTGTATGTATACCGTCCTGATACAGCTAGGTGGTGAGTGACTCGAATTCTTTAGGTAACGAGTATGAATCCTCCACTCATGAAACTTGTTTGCCCATTCAGCTAAAGATGCGTTATAAGTAACGGTTGATCCCAGAATTTGTAAATAAAAAGTAACTAACAGTTGATGGTGGATGGTGATGGCTATTAGCCTTCCTTCTTATCTCACACAGGTAACTTGAGGACGGCTAGCGCAGATAATTCTCGTATAAATTTGTGGGAAATTTAAGTCAAACAAAGAAACAAAGAGCGTGTCAACATGATTAGGATATAAAAATCAGTTAGTTAGCCTGTATACTTATGGTTAAATAAGAGAAATGTCTCTATAGACACCTGTGTATTCTAAAGTTAAAATAACTACGTTTTACTTATAATATCGCACATCGAGGCTCGTTTGTTCTAATGTTACAATAGCTACGTGTGTTCCACACGATTTATTGATCTATAAACCATTTGTGAATATCCATGAAACACAACTACTTACATGTTACTATCTATTCTACCCTAATCACACAACTTCATTACCACTTACAGTTTTAAAGTCTTTTCACCACTACATGAGCGACTTCAACAGAAATGTATCACATGTAAATAACAAATAATCACTCACAGCTTCCTATTAGTTCAATCTGTCTCTCTACATGTTTCTATAATATTGTAATATATTCTTGACGTCAACTGTTACTGGAATCATTCTGATTGGTTGTGATGTTCTCAGAACTGTGCATCTCATTAAAAATACGACTATATAAGCTGAGTATCAGGACCATAGTCTAACTGTATATTTACACTCCAATAAAACGTAGTCGAAGTGCCTAATAATTGAACACTCCTTGGTAATATAATTTTTATATCATGTTTGAGAGTATTTCTTTATAATAGTAATTATAATTAATATTAAACAAAGTACAGATCTTAAATACTTATATGAATAATTATTTTTATCATGTTAACACAAACTAATATTTTGTTTTCATTTCATAAGTCGATATTTTACCGCAGTCATGGTAACTTCAACGTTTTTCTATTCATTGTTAAACTTTAATTCTGTGTGTTTTGGTTGATCGGTCTGGTATTGTTCTTAGATATAAACTTTCTTTAATAAAGAAGTTTTTACTTTCATGTTTTATAAAGTTCGAGAAACCTCAAAGAAAAGAGAAATTTCAATATAAGATCATTTTTGTTGTTAAACGGTATTTACAAAATGTAATTTTTATCATATAGAAATCTTACATTAGATTTCATTAGTTATTGTAATGGTTTTAGTGTTCCTGTGATAAATCGGGAACTTGTTTCTTCTGTAACTCTCTAGTTCCGCTTATAAAAAGTACCTCTGTTATCATATATCTGAAGCTAGTAAGATATAGAATTCATGGGCTGAACTAAGTGTCGAGCTTTTATTTTAGGCTTTGTTAAAAGTCACATTTCTCTTACTGTATTAATACTGATTTTAACAGATCAGAGAAATGAAGACTACAACAATTATTATACTTTTGATGTTTACAACACTGTTGGAATCAACTCCAGGTGAGAGTATGAATTCTTTGACACCAAATTCATACAAACAGTTTAAATGGTATGATAGAAATATCAATTATAAGTTACGTTTGTCTTTATCGTTTAAGAAACTACCACAATGTTTATTTCTTCTCATTAACGGAATGTAACATTAATATTATGTAACATAATATTTAATGAAAGTAAATTTATAACAACGACGTGTATCTAAAAATTCGAATATTGTCTATAATGAAAGAATGTAATAAATAATACTTCTCTTGACGACTATATATTTCACAACAATTTAAAGTGGGAAATTAAATTATTTTAAAATGATTACATGTGTGAAACAGCAACACAGGGTGACACAACCATGCATTTTTATAAATTTGTTCTTATAACTTTTGAAGTAAACATTTTAATTTAAATTGCATTTGTTGCTACAACTGAATATCAAACTGAAAGTAAGTAATATAGACAATAATATAACAGATAATTGTTTCATATACGTTTGTTGTAAATTAACGAGTGTATAAAATACTAATTACATTAATACGACAGCTGTTTATATGATTGGTCTAGTGCTGTGGTCTTTTTTTTATGACATACAAAATACAGTGATGGGTTAAGACAAGAGGTTAGCTTTGAGTTAGTTACTCAAATCGGCCTCTCATACAGATCATAATGTCACTACTTACTAATTACAAGTATCTTCAGTAGCATAAAACACACAATTGAACTAATATTGTCGATATACTGTGGAAGATATTATGTCTTTACTCAGTAAATTGAAGAAAATCAAGGATATATTAAAGTGTTAGTTATAAAGTCAACTTTTTATTAGAATTCTCTGTCACAAATTAGGGTTCGTCTTCCACGATGTAGCCTCTAACTAAGGTGTAAAATACGGTATATAGTGTGCAAGCTAACCAACGGAGAATCACTTTAATGTGTTTTTATAGAGAAATTTTATGTACTTTTAGTGACGCAACGGAAAGTTGAAATTTGATATAAGATACTGTTCTGGAAACAAGAAAGTAGATTGGTTTATACATTAATAATATTAGATTTTTACTGACAAACTAGTCAAATTAACGTAACTATTAAAGATGACTATTTTTTGTGACGTGTTCTGTAACATTAACGGTTGATCTTGGTATTGACGTAATTTTAATAGTTTCATGAATATAATGTTTATTAGCTAGGCTTCACAAGTAGATAAACAGTGACGATTTAAAAATCATTATAAAATATTACAGGCGATATATATTCTAATGACGTCACTTTGTTTACTACCTGAACTAGTGGGGAATTTCCGAAATGGCATCACATGTCCAACAAATTTTGTTCACTGTGATGTTCCTCCTTCATATTGTTGTTCTAATGGTCATGGATCTGGAAATCGATTTCTAGGTGCATTTGGAGCTGGAGGTGGAGTTGGAAGTAGAAGTTTTGGAATTTGAATTACAGGAAGCAAATGGTTTAAAGTGAAGAAGGAAGCGATATATTCTGAGGATACTTTAGTATCCATATGTAATTTTGTTGTCAATAAAAATACAAAATAAAAATAATTATTGTGTTTGTTTGTTATTAAGTTCAAAACTGACAAATGTGTATTTTAGTTATGACCACACCAAGGATCGAAACTTGAATTTTAAATTTATAAGATTTCGATGTTATCAGTTTCTCAACTAAAGTTAAGTGACTTTTAAGCTTTTAACCAAGTAGTTGCCAATAAAATATTTAAAAACATGTTTCGAAATAAAAATATGTTGTTTTTTTACAAGAACAAAGCCACACTGGTCTATCTGCTTTGTTCACTAGTGAATAATACACCGCATTTGAACGTTGTAACTACATAAACTTACCGCTGTGCCATAGGAGACTATGTGAAGACGATGGGTTAGCTGTTTTAGAATTTACTTTCATGAATTAAACAAATAGTAGAAGTGAAACGTGTGTATTGAACCCATCGTTTATTCTTAACGACAATAGCAACACTTAACGACTTGTGAATGAAAAAGGTTTGAATGAAGACAAAAAAACAATTCATATCATGTGAAGAAACACTAAAGCTGATGTTGAATTCCTTAACTCTGGGAAGAGAGCGATTGAAGAACAATACTTAACGTAACACTAATAACTTTCCACGCTTACATGGCAGATTCTAGAAGTTAATAAAGTATTTACAAAACCAACAGATTTTTAACAAACGTTGTTGTTTGGAGTTTGTCGCTGGAGGACCTAGAGTAGGAACTGAAAATAGTTTACACATGGAAACGTTTCTTCAGACACTGACCACATGTATATAATTCGACATACATAAGTGTGAAATAGTACATTTTAAAGGATTTGTGAGTTTTCATTTACTGAACCAAATACAGTGTAATGTTTATAGTTGGTAGCAAGTTTAATGTGTTTTCATTATACGGATAATAAGTTTATGAGTTTGGTTATACAGCAAGTTACATGTGATTATCTTAATGCCGGAACATGAAATAAAACCAATGTGTTAAAGTACAAAAAGCACCGCTTAAAACCGGGATTCAGTACCCATGGTGGGCATAGCACAGATAGCCCATTGTATAACATTTGTGCTTATTTCCAAAACAAACCAAAGAAACAAGTACAGGAAGTCATCTGGTATTTTATTAACTGTCTCTCATACAGAAGTATCTACAGTATTATTATGCACCAGTTATTACATACAAAACATATTCTTACACTGTGATATAACGATGTGTTTTTCTGGTGTTAGTTTATCTAGAATCCTATACAGTTGAACTGTTGAAAAGTTGATACTATAAACAAAATATAAATTACAAAGAATAGGAAGTCGTTTAGTATCTTATTTTATGTAACTAATGATGAAAAATGAATAGCAGTGTTAGAGTGTAGTGATTAACCACAGACAACATATCTACTTTATTAAGTAACGAGACACTTCAAGGTTAGGAGTCTATTTTAAAACATATATAGTTGAACTGTCAATATAATACAATACAATTATAATATTGAATACAATATTCAATATTTTAACACTTGATGATGTTACCATGTTCAATGTTCTAATACTTGGTTATGTTACAATGTTCAATATTCTAATACTTGGTTATGTTACAATGTTCAATGTTCTAATACTTATAATACAATTTGTACCATAAGATGTAAGTACACATTTTAATGATAAACAGTTTTGTTGTTGTTTTTGATACTTGAAATCTGCACACAAACTGTACATGCTAGCTGTCCCTAATTTCGAAATTATAGACTAGAGAGAAGGCATCTCGTTAATATCACCCATCGCAGTCTCTTGGGTACTATAATTGAATAGACTACCACCTTTATGACATTCTTACTATTTCAAAGTATTGAGTGTGAAGAGCCAAGGGACACAAACCATCGGTCCTCAGATTGACAACTGTCACGATAACCATTAAAAACGCTTAGACTAATTACAAACTGCTTTTCAATTTATAGAACTAAATGATAAATTCTTCAAATAGAATTTTCATCCTGAACAGCACATAATGAAATACAAAATGTAAAGAGTGTGGTCAGTATACCAGAGAGATGGTAGCCAGTCAATAACACGTTATCACAAATAGGTGATGTTGTAAGAGCACTCGACTAGAAATCTGGGAGTAGGGTGTTCGAAACAGCCGTTCCACCAAATATGCTCCCCTTTTCAGCCGTGCGTGTGTTATAATATAATAGTCAATCCTACTATTCGTTGGTATAAAAGTAGGACTAGAGTTGACGGTGCGTGGTGATGATTAGTTGTCTTCTCTCGAGTGCAGATAGACCTGGTGTAGTTTTGTGTGAAATTAAAAAACAAACAACTTGCCAGAGAGACTTTCAATTTTATGGTGCGCCCACAGCCATAATGCAGGACGTGTTTAGCGGCGTCACGTCTTGAACCTGAGCTCCATTGATCAGTAAGCTGACTTTGTAACTATTTGGCCACCCCTGGTCCCGCCACAAAAAGACCAATGTATCACCTTAATATAGGAAGGTGATGTACCATCACAATAAATATATATAATATATTATTATAAAAGGCATTCTAATAGTCTACTTCTTACTGCTGCAGTAGCGAAGTGTTGGTAAAGATGCCCGAATTTGTAGTTTAAGAAGTGGAGAAACCACGTATCGTGGATCATTAAGCGTTTTACGTAAGCTGTCACCATGATTAATGTTAGTGAAATACCAAGTAACTCACACACGATACAAAAAAAACTCCTTCCTCTTGATAGTGGAGCCACGTAACTGTAACCTGTATTACAAAACTCAGATTAATATCTAAAAACACACAGTAAGTGTTTTTATGTCTCTGTCATATGTCTGCAAAAATCAACATCAAGTATCTCTGTTTTCCTGAAATTATGGAGAAACGTTCTTTACAATGACTAGCTGGGGTACCTGTACCGAGGATGGAAGTTATGTGAATTCATGATTAATAAAAGGTTATCTCAGGATATGAAAAGATTTATCTCTACACATAATAAAAAACACCCTAAAATAGCAAAAATAAAATTATGAAACCATAAATTTGAATGTATCTCCTCATGGATGCGTCGCGCCAAATGTGCTCGCCCTCCCAGCCGTGGGGACGTTATAATGTGACGGTCAATTCCACTATTCGTTGGTAAAAGAGTAGCCCAAGAGTTAGCGATTGATGGTGATCACTGGCTGCTTTTCCTCTAGTCTTACACTGCTAAATTAGGGACGGCTAGCGCAGATAGCCCTTGATTAGCTTTGCGCGAAATTCAAAAACAAACAAACCTCATGGATGCAACAAGCCTTCGTGCCAAATTTAGTGAAGATCCATCTCAAATGCTAAGTAATGAGAGGGAAAAAAAGCAAAATGCAAAATTGATAACTTGTGTATTTTCTCATGGATCAAATGAACTTCCATACCGATTTTTGAAAAAGATCCATGCAAACTGTGCGAAGTATTTACATGGCCAAATAACAGACAGTACTATTCTTTTATATATATGACGCCAGTAAATTAGATCTGGGTGTGTTCTATTTATGACGTCATCTGTTCACCCCGAGAGCGGATAAAAATGAATTTCTTCTGGAGAGGAAACTGAAGTGAAATCAGAAATTCGTAACCCTACTGCAAACCTACATGCACTCAGGATAAATATTTCGAGGTTTTCTAGGTTACGCATTGCATAATAAAAACGTTTTTTCAAGTATCATTCAAGAAAAAATTCCATTATAGTATGAGGAGTAAACTTAGGAAGAAAACATGGCTTTAACAACAAGCACCAAAGTGTAATGCAAATATAAATAAAAGACCGTAAGGTAAAAATAGATAAACACACATAAACTTTTAGAACACCTACATTACCTCTTTGTTTAATCTTTCAGTTACTGTAATTATGTTTAACTACCTTTCTTTAATGCTTTTATAGCTATGCCTTGTTTATTTTTAAATAAACCGATACGAGAAATGAGTCTTAGATTACATTTCTTAAGCTTAGAAATATTAGAATGAAAAACCCCATCGAGAATAATTTTTTTAAAATTTTACAGACGTTAATTAAAGACAGTTGATACTTCAGCTTACCATTCTATACCCACAATTTTTATTATATTCTTACAGTATTATGTATTATATCTGTTAAAGTTTACACTTGTAATATCACGTGGCAGCAAAAATTTTAAGTTTAAATTTCTCTTTTAAACGTTTCTTACTAAAATAAAGAAGTAAAACTTAGATAATATAAAAGTTGTAACATACTTTATAATAACAATTTCATTAAAATACATACATATTAAAGTGGTTTAATTACATTTTAACGTAACTCAGTAACATGCGCATTAGGGTTTGAAAATGGCTTCGTTGACACATGTTGACAGGAGTAATGCCATACTTTTAATCATAACATATACATAACAACTACTTTATGTCTACGACCAATGACAAACTCAATTTCTGTAAATCTGAAGCATAATATTTTAATATCAACTACTTTATGCCTACAATCAACGACAAACTTGATTTCTGGTAATATGTTTCCAGTCAACTTCAGAGGTAGTTACTTTAAGGTTACTAAGTTCGTTAGTAACATCTTTCTTTGTTAGGGCTGTGGTATATAACCATACCTTGTGTTTTTTACCTCCTTTTTTAATACTGATTTATTTTAACATTTGGTATTCATGCAGTTCCAGCATAACATGGTCAAGCAAGTCACTAAATTTCCTTTGCTCAACATGTTTTGTATCATTCACCTAAATAACACTACATGTCTTTTTGTGGTAGAAATGGCAGTAACATCATCTATTCTTTGTGAAGTTGTACATTTAAGATTTTTATTGAAAGTCGAGTGATCTCTGGAAAAATTAACTTCCAAATATGTAATGTTAACCAGGTTGGATGAGTGTGTTGTTAATGAGTTAATTCAATTAGTAACATGATGTTTATTCAGTTTGGAATATGGTCTTAACAGAATTATTATTCCTTGTGATTTCATCCAAACACCTTACAACAACATCAAACCTGACTCTACACTAAACGCAACCATCCATTGTAGCATATATTTGTTTGAATAAGGATCATTTACTTTGATTTTACATTTATGTCTCACGATTTAAGGTAATATAATATTACAAAATTATTTCACACTACATGTCTTGTAGAATCTCCAAATATTTAGCTGATCTATAGTGCAGGAAAACTTAGTAATGTTCTTATAATAAAACAGTTGCTGTATACTTCATGACCAGTATCAGTAATATGTCTTTAAACGTTCGGGACGCTTTCAGCAATATTGCTGACACTTGAATATAGCTTATAACCAGAAGAGACTTATCAATTATCATATCAAAAGAACCTTCAGTCAAAAATCAAACTATTATTCTTCTACATTTTATATATCCAATATACTTATGTCTGTTATTATAGAACACACCTTACAATAACAATGTCAAATTACAGGCTTGAGAAAAAAAACTGATACATTTATTGAGAAAATTTCTAAATACACTGTTATTCTATAAACACTTTAGTTCATAAAATACCAGATCAACTTTCATTAAACTTTTCCACACTATGTTTTTATTACGGTTGCAGATAAAGTCTGTATTTTACATCTGTGTAACAATACGAGAAAATAAACATTGATACATCATACTAAACATATTTCAATAGACAAATAAACGAATAATGGATTCAAAATAAACTAAAGATGTAAGATTTCACTTTGTCGGCTCAGAAAATTATTTTACGTTTCAAATGTTTTATTGAGATGTAATCGAGTATCTTCTACTTCATTGAAACATCATCAAATAAATTAATAATAAGAGATGCAACTGAAGTTAGGTTGGTTTTTAATTCTATACTTTGGATTCTGGCAAAGAAAATCTGCAAGAGCTGTGAGTTTAGAAAGTGTATATTGAAGTGTAGGAGATTTTGTCTTCGATTCTGCAGATAATGGAAATGTTTTTGAATGATTCTCATCGACAGGTTTAAAGAGATGGTTGGTAATTTCAGTTTTCAGCAATCCATCAATTTCCATTGAAATTATTGGCTTTTTGTTATCCTTCTGAAATAAACAAAAATATATTAATAATATATTTGTCTGAAACAAAATCGGTCACGTAAAATAAATAATATTCTTATTTAACGGAAAAACATTCGTAATTAAGTAACTCAAATGTATTAACATTGATGATAAAAATACATTAAACTCATTTCATTTTTAAATATCAGATGTGTGGGTTTTAATATTTTCCTCTAGCAATATTTAGTGTAAATATTAATCTGTCCTATATATAGATATATAGTGGTTTGTCATTTTAAGAAAATAAAGAAAATTCGATAAGTATTGAAATACAGTAAAAGTAATTAATGCCAAATTACTTTCAGCGCTTATGATGATTTATCAATATCAGTTTACGTTCATCTTAACTTCACAGCTAACTCACTTTGTGTTCGTGACAAACGAGTAGCAAAACAGTTAAAAAACTGGTCCTACAACACTTGTAATGCAGGAAGGACGTAATAGAAACTTTAGCTACTAAGTTATTGTTCATATATCTCACACTGTAAAACGAATTCATATTATTTATTTACTATTGAAATATTAAAAAATATTTTAAATATCGTACGGTGATGAACAACTTCTTGAAAGTCGTTTTTTTTTCATTTCACATAAAAACCCCGATGTTAAAATTCTATAATGTAGCAGTGAAAGAATAGAGGGAAGGCACCTAGTTATTACCACCAGCCGTCAACCCTTGGGCTACTCTTTTACAAACAAATAGTGGATTTGACTGTAACATTTTAATATCCCGATAGCTATAAGGAGACGGGGATTCAAGTCCCCGCCTCTCACATTGCGAGTCGAGTACCTTAATCATCTGGCCATGTCAGGCCAACCTTGATGTCGTAAAGTCAAACTTGAACCTAATTTAACAATAAAATGTAATGAAACAATCTTGAATATCACAAAAAAATACGTTGATGAACTAATTCCTTAAAGTCAAAGAGTCAAACTTGAAGCAAATTTGAATCTCATTCAGAACAATGATTTGTCATTCCATAAGAGTGGTCTTGAGTCTGTATATTCAAATTAGAATATAAATTAAATATTTATTAAAGTGTGAGAACAATACTTATAAAGTACGTCTTTTCCGGGATTCAGTCCGTTGGCAATGTGTATTTTGTATCAGTAGATTTAGTATTTGATATGGTACATTTTAAGATTATTGTTTCGGTCAATTTGATATAATCACTTGCCAAATGTGCCTTAGCAGCTAGAATGGGCGCACAGTTCTAAATCCATTACTGCGAATTTACTCTCTAGATTTTCTGTCTATGAGTGTGTTATAAGAGTGACGATGAAGTCCCATAATTCGATATTAGTAGTTCAAGTATGTGTGACGGCTGGTGTGTTGGCTAGCTGCTTTCAATCTAACGACGAGTGATACAGATAACTTTTGTATCGGTTTTATTGTTTTTGTTGTTGTTGAATTTTGTACAAGCCTAGGGTTATCTTCGCTATCCGTCAATAATTTTAAGTGACAGACAAGACATCTGCTACTATTTATTAATGAACAGTGAAACTGATCGTAAATAGTATTATGGCTATAAGGCTGTAATGACAGTCATGTTCGATGACGAGATTCGATCTCGCCACTGTATATTTCAAGTTTTTTTCTCCAGTACCTCAGTGTCCAATCTGAAGGCTTATAATACTAAAAACCGGATTTCGTTTAGATGGGCTTATGCTTAACACTAACAAAAAGCAACTTACATTTTTGTATTCATTGTATAATTACATAATAAGATCTTGAACAAAATTTCTTAACACTCACGTCACAAATCTCTGATAAATTTGTCGTTGTAGAACTTCTTGTAGATTTTTCTGCATCCTCCACACGTTCTACACTAGAATTTCTAATTGGTGAATATTTTACAAAATTGACGTTTCTTTCTTTTCCTGAATTCCTGTCTTGGCAACGCAGTAATACTTTGAGACTCTCTCGTTTACGAATTATAATACTGAAAAAATGAACAGTTTAATTTTGATAAACATGTCTGTAGCTATGATTATCAATACACTTGTATCAAAAGTAACATGAGCTAACCAATAAGTAGCAGCAATCTTAATATAATTTGTACAACTTTAACGTCATTACAATATTTCAATAGAATATTAGTACACTGGCAATTGACACGTTTCATAATAAGATTCTTAATTGCTTTAATCAACGTCGCAGAGTTCTGTTCTTAGAGAACAATTTTAAATCATATTCTAAATTAGGGAAAGAAATTAAAATGAAAATATTAATTGTATATTAAACGAATTAGGTGGTGAATAAATATTTCTGACGAATACTGATAATAAGCAGTTAAATCGAAATTGTTTCACCCACTGTAAGTTCTAGTTAAAAATTCGAGTTTAATTTCATAGTTGTAAAACTAAACACCTTCCTTATTCGTAAGCCTATTACATGTTATAAATATTTAATCAGTATAAAACTCATAAGTGCCATTTAAAATTTACTTTATAAGATATCAATTTCAAAATATTTATAACAAACCATATAAATATTGAAATATATCCAAAATGTTACCCTGCCCAACCAATTAGCTATAACCTTGAAGGAATTCGATCCCATTGGATGCCTCTGTACCACCTAAAAATAAACAAATTAAACCAACAAAAATATTATGCTTACCATAATAAAAGTATTAGAAGTGGTATTCCCACCGTGGCAAAAACAAGTGGAGAAGTAAATAACTTTTCTATGAGGGATGCTGAAATTAAAACAATATTATCATTGTTTAACATTGATATCGTTTATTAATAAATGTTTTCAAGTCGCACCAGTTGGGTAATATTTAACCTGCGAAAAATATTTAATTTCAACTCATTAACAATTTCAATACCTATAACTAAAGAAAACCAACGGGAATGAAACACCGAAACCATTTGTTAAAACCTAGTCGTAACTTAAATTACAGAAGATGTTTTTATTAAATCAGATATATAGCATCTTTTTTTAAATAAATGTGTCAAAAAGACATCCATTATACAGAGATCATTGTACAAACATTTATATAAATACTTATTTATGGAGTTTTACTAAATTTTTTTCTCCAAAATCATAGACGTACAAAGAATGTTTCAGAGGGTGGCTGTACAATTTTTGTTTCATTGAATTTATATTTTCTGCTTCAGTTTTGTCTGAATTAAAATTAAAAATCTGTCCAATTAACTGTAGGTATTACAAGCTAGAGGGGCTGTTCCGATCGTACTCAATTTCATTACCATTATTAGTAGCCGCTGATTCTGTCAGTTTTGACCAAAAACACTTTTCAAATTTTACTCTTCTCTGTATATCGGATTCTAAAACCAATTTTAAAACTGCTAAATGAATAAATGTCCATTGTATCGTTACACTGTGGACTTGGAAGATATAATTCGATTTCCAATGTTTCAATCATTTGCCAAATGAAACCAGTTGCTGCTTTGTAAACTTTTAGCCTATAATCCTTTGTTAATTCAAATTATTGTTTATTACTTTGTAAACAATATAAATATGTGTCCAGCTTCATCACAATTATGTTGTTTTTCAATTGTTTCTTCTCTTCAGTAATCATAATAAATGATGAAGTTGTCCAGGATAGTTTAGAGCCCCCTATACTCCTAACTTGTTGAATTCTGAAGTTTTTTATGATTTATTGGAAAACTGAGCCCCGTTTCAAAACATTGTCCTCACTTCTACGTAGTTACCAACCATTACACAAGAATATTTTTATTTCGGAATTTTTTTGTAATCATTCGGATATAAGATGCTAAGCATGTGGCCTAATGTGCCATAACTTGCAAATACATCAATACGCTACTGTATTTTATATTCTGTATTGTGAGAACGTATAATTCAGATCGTTAGAAAAAACAAACGTATTTTGAACAAAAAAAAACATGAAAGTCGGAGAAAATTAGGAACAAACGGTGATAATAAAATAACTTAAGTTACATTAAAACTAACAAAAAAGAGAAAATAAAATCTTAAAAGTTAACTGATATAGAACATCGAAACAAAAACCAGTCAAACCTCTGTTTCAAACAAAAATCTAATAAAATCAGGAGTACCAAAGAACAAAATCACAACAAAATAATTTGTTTGAATAGTAGAAACAGGTCACTTGTCTGAACTTGGTATTAAGTTCATAACGTAAGTTGGTTTATTCAAAATATAAGGAGTGGTTAATATTAAACTACATAAATAACATCACTTGTTAATGATACTGACTAGAATATCTAAAGTTATTTGAAAGTTAAGCATTAGCAGCAATAGAATTTCTTAATATACCTGAGACAAAGTGGTTCTTAATGCGGTTATAAGTATGTAATAAAACTTACGTTTACATGCATCCCGTGAAGAGGATCCTGGGTTTGTAAATTGTTTTTCAGGACAAGCCAAACATTTGTATGATCCAAAATAATCACTATAATGATCCTTGGGACACGGGACACATTCTTCCTGTTTTTTGTTTCTGAACTGTCCAGGAGGGCAGGGAACTTAATGAAAGAAATAATTTTTAACGTATGTATTTAACCATATCCTAAACACCACGAATTTGACAAAAACAAGGGAATTAAATCATGTAACAGAACCAACACAAGCTCGTTAAACATTTATTTTTATAAATAAATATGTTATAGTATTTATAAGTTTTCTGTAAAAGCTGCTTTGTTAATATCTTTTCCAAAAGAATCGTCAGATACATCGAACGTACATAAAAAAATTAGTGAAGATCAATTTGAAATAGTGTTTATGTGTATATATATATGAAAAATATATTTTTATGTATTGCAGATCGATGTATTCTTGGTACCTTAAAATACACAAAAATAAATTAAAAATTCTCATTTTGTATCTTAATCGATATTGTACAGTTTCCATAAAAATGAAAACGCTTTCTAAGATTTTTCTTACAAAAGGTTGAAATGTATTTTAACTTCACTCTGTGTTAAATTATGAAACATTTAGTATGGTTTAATATTTACTAATTAATAAAATAGTTTCCATAATTTAGTCTGATTATTTGGAATTAAGCACAAAGCTTCACATTAGGCTATCAGTGATCTCATCTCAACGGGTATCGAAACCCGATTTCTAGCGGTGTGAGTCTTTTGACAAACCGCAGTACCATTGGTGGTTATTTTGATAAAGTAACCTTTTTTTCACAATAATACCACAATTTAAATATTTGAAAAATGTTTGTTATGTGGGATATTTTCCATAATACATTTATTCATGTTTTTGTTAACATTTTGTGGGCATTTGTTGTGTTTTTGTAAACTTATTCTGAAACACGATGCAACGAATAGTTGAAAACAAATGAACTTGGAGCCATTTGAATAGTAGACCGCAACGCTATCCACTAGGAAACCTTGCTATTTTCATAACGTATAGTAAGTTGTAGGTCTTATAGAAATTTTACCTAACTGGTAATCTTTTATGTGATAATGTAATTAGCACAGGTATTTTTGTTGTGTGATATTTCGTTTTAACTGAAAGTCACAAAACGTTTATCACATATATTGTTTACTTCGCATATTATTTTGCGTCTCTGTGTAAAAGAAATTAAAATTCAAGCGATTTTTCATCGTCCTGTCTTGAAAAATATACTTTAAGAAATATACTAACAAAAAATTTACAAGGTTTCAATAAAAACATTTGAGTTGTGATGAATCCAAATGTACTTCATGTTTTATCTTTAAATTAATGAAAACACATGAGTCGACGAAACAGAATTTTTTCTATAAAAAAGAGAAAAAAAAGTACATCGTTATTCACAACTTACAGCAATCACTCTTCCCTAACATGTATCCATAGGGACAAATGATGTTGTTATCTGGTGGCGAATAAACTGAAATTAAAAATTAAATAAAACTGTCAAAATTTGCCAAGTTAACCATTTTACAGACATAAGTTAAACAATCTTTTTTTGTATGTTTTAACACGAAGTTTTAATGACGATATGTGAAATTGTCTAGTGAAATGTTTTTGTTTATAAACGATTTATAATTTTTTTGTAAATTTATAAGTGTAAACCATCAGTTAGTTAAACATCTTAAGCTGGAATGTTTATATCACATCAACATTCAGTAACACAGATGACTCTTATGTCGGCATGATACTCACAGGCAACATATCTGATGAGTTTGACATTTTAAAGTCAAGATAATACATAAAACTAGAAACTATGTCCAGAGAGTTATGGGAAAATGCTCTAATAGAAAGATTGTGGATCTTTAACATCATTGAAAGTCACTGAAGTAGCTTCGAGCTTTCCTTACAAAAAGACCGTGTCCGCGTATCTTTGGGCAAAGAGAAACAACATTGTTAGCGCTCCTGATCTTCTGTCTATCAAGCTCATTAAGAGCTTGATAGATCTTAGAACCCAAATACTCACAGGTGGTCTTACCTGTTTCCCAAACTCGCCAATTGCTCGGATCATCAGACATTGAAGGGTCCCCGATGCTGTGCTTGTCAATATACTTTTGACTTTTCTCATCATTGTGAGATCCCCATTTATTGAATTCTCCCGAGGCTTCACAATGATTAAGACCGCCCTTGAAAATACCCACCAAATTAGTTCAGTATTGAGTCTTTTATAAACGAAAGTTGAGCTCCAACGGACACGTGAATGCGTAGAAATTTGTTCCCACATAAGTTTATTGTTCAATAATCTTAATTTTTGTTGATCATAAAGGAGTGCAAAATGTAATAAACTGTCATCTATTCATGATAATTTTCGGGTTATTGTTCTATTACATTTGTTTAGTGTTCCCTTTTTTTGTCAGTAGTTATACCTCACGATTATTTTGCTTCATGAACACTCAGAAACTAATCGAAACGGTTATTTCTAGTTTGCCAATGAAAACGAAATGCGTCCCTTTTGAAAGCTCTCGGATATAATGTATCGTTTTTTTGATTTTAGCTTTTTGCGAAGTCCACATGACCCATGAGAATATGAAACTTAGAGAGTAGCTTGTAGGGTGCAATAAAAAACACTAATATTATTTTTGAGAAATGAAAATTAAGGAAAATATATTGATGCATACAATACAATAAACTAGAATTGTAATGCTACATATTCATCAATCACAATTTATAATACACGAATTACAGATGGTTAAATAAAACAATATGACTTCGAACGGTGTTTCTTGAATAGTTTGATTCGTGTGCGCTTTCGCAGTTAGAAGACTTTTTATGGTAACTTCAATGTCTGTATATCCATCTGTTACGGTAGTAAAGATCTATGTATATCCGAGTGGCCCAAATGGTGTATCTGTGAAGTTAGAACACTAGAAACTGGGGTTCGATACCCGTAGTTGGCAAAGCACACATAGCCCATTGTGTCGCTTTGTGCTTAACTTCAAACAAACAACCGATCTGTGCGATATCCATATATATTCCTAAATTAACTTTCAAACAGCACTTAGTTTGGCCTATGTATGTAACTTTACGGCCACTCACCACACGTGTATTTTTCTATGAGCATTGAACGTATTTTGTTGTACAAATATCGTATTAGATTCCACGGTAAATTTAAATTGATGTTAACTCTAAATCCCCGTTAATTAGAATACTATGTTAGCGGAAATTATTTTTTAAGTGAAAGATAAATATTCACATGAAGTTATAAATATTCAGTAGAATTATCTACCTTTTAAATAATGGTACACAACGATTTTTTGTTTGGTTTGTGGCCTGATGTCTTCATTCCAGTAACTATCATTACAGTTGTAATCACCCATATCGAAAGCTTGAACGTCTTTAATTATAAGGTCGCCTGTATACTTGTCCATTCTGATTTTGTTTCCTACAGATCCAATTGTGCCTGTTCGGCTTGTCCATGTGTAGGTAACAACATCGCTAAATAAATATTTTTGTTTGTAACCAGGTGGGATACATTTAACTTCAATATCTTCTCCTCGACGGATGTACGTGTACGTAGCTTTTACATATGTGCTTGGTAAAATAGCTCTTCCAAACACCGTAGTTTGGATTTCCGCAAGGAAGATAACTAAGGCAAATAAAATTCGCAATAATAAATCCATTATTCAGGAAATTTCTCTGTCTCTTTGATTTGCGTACGCTATGGGCTACTTTTCTCTAAAGGTTTATGTTGCTAAGATATGTTAATAATCTAAATAACTGTTGAAATTACACAATATATATTGTTGTTGAAGAACTCTTAGTAACTATATTGTGATTGTCTAAAATAATATTCAGGTAACAATACTTATAAAGTTATATATTAGTATTAAGCCTGTTGTAATGAGTATTGTTTCGCAAAATTGAAAAAAGAAGGGTTCGATTAATAATAATAAATATCAAATTGGAACGTATAAATGAGAACTTTAGATACGTAAACAATAAAGAAATATATCGTCACGATTAATTATTCAATGGACTAATGAATTAATTATGAATATTTATCCTCGTCATTAAAATGTGTAATTTCAATGATGAAAAAATTAACTAAAGACTTATAGGCCTTATCCCAAACAGTAAATATGAGCTTGGCAATTGGCGAAAGTAATTTAATGCAGATAAAATAGCGAATCAAGTGCTATTGTTGCTGTGTTTCTTAAGAGCAGGGTTCCACAATTGATTCTCTGTGTCCTTTCCATTTTGAGGAATCAAACCTCGGATTTCAGTGTTGTTCTGTTCACTGAACGTGGTATATAGCGAATCCGGTAATAGGTTAGTTCTCTATGTTATTCACCATATATTTCTTTTGTGGGACCGGCATGGTCAGGTGGTTAAGGCACTCGACTCGTAAACCGAGGGTCGCAACTTTGAATCCTCGTAACACTAAACATGCTCGCCCTTTCAGCTGTGGGGGTGTTATAAAGACGGTCAATTTCACTATTCATTGGTAAAGAGAAGCGTTTTTTCATTATTATTATTCACTGATTTTAGCATCTTACATGTTACTTAATGCATCATTCCCTGGTTTGTGTTTACATTATTATTTTGGTCTGAATTACATAATTTTCAGCCATTTTTACAAAAAGTGTTCGTGCTATTTCTTGAGTGATCATGCCATAAGATGGACATACGTTTCAAGGAAGTTCACATTTCTTGCAAACAGCTTTGGATCTTAGTTCAATTTTATTATAATTAATCAATTTTCACCCCTTTTTTTGGCTCTTTTTAATGAATATATGACATATACTATGAAAAGGGAGTCAACTTTTCTACAGGTAATATGGGTAGCTTGTTAATTGATATATTGACTAAACTACTTAAATGTACAAGCTTTTTAGATGTTCATTGATAAAGTTGTACATCTGTATCCACAGCTATTACTCATTTCCCAAATAAGAAAATTACTAAAATTAGACAAATTACCATTTTTTCAGTTTATCAAATATGGATAAACTGGTGTATTTCTTATTTGAAACTGTACATACTCAGTGTTACAGCATTGAATAGATTTTTCTCTAAAATGAAAGAAAACATTATCTGACAAATTTCAATCTTTGTAGTTTAACAAATAAACTTGATAATGAATAGAAACTTTCAGTGTACATTATTGCACTTCTGTATTCACATCCTTACAGTAATTCTGAACAAATAGATTTAGAAACAACAAAACAACTGAAACGACAATAATTCTTTAACATAAGAAATGATATCGAAGGACCCGCCGCCAACCGTTCGAGCACTTTGCACAACGGCTGTGTCTAGACATCCGATACGCCGTAGCAAGCTGCTGTTTGTCCACGCACGCACGAAACAGCGGGAAAAAATTGGTTCCTCGGTCGGTACACTGCGGGCGCGGGTGATTACATATCCCGCTCGCTGGTATTTGCTCTCAGACTCTGTTCGAGGTGTTCCGATGCCACTGTGTGTAATAGGCGGGTCCAGGTGATCGAAATGCCGACGAAATCTTCTAGGGACGTCGATTCGAAGGACCAGCCGCCAACCATTCGGGCACTTTTCGCACGGCTGCGTCTCTACATGTACGACACGCCTTAGCAAGGTGTTGTTGGTCCACGCACGCACGAAACAGGCCGAAAAAATGCGTTCCCCCGTCGGTAGGCGGCGGGCGCGGGTGATTAAATTTCCCGCTCGCTGGTATTTCCTCTCAGACTCTGTTCGAGGTGTCCCGAGGCCACTGCGTGTAGTAGGCGGGAGCAGGTATCGAAATGCCGACGAAAACCTCTAGGGACGTCGAATCGAATGACCCGCCGCCAACCGTTCGGGCACTTTTCGCAACAGATGCGTCTAGACGTCCGACATGCCTTAGCAAGGAACTGTTGGTCCAAGCACGCACGAAAAAACCCGAAAAAAATGGGTTCCCCCGTTTGTAGGCCGCGGTCGCGGGTGGTTAAATTTCCCGCTCGCTCGTATTTGCTCTCTGACTCTGTTCGAGGTGACCCGAGGCCACTGCGTGTAATAGGCGGGTCCAGGTGATCGAAATGCCGACGAAATCTTCTAGGGACGTCGAATCGAAGAACCAGCCGCCAACCGTTCGAGCACTTTTCGCACGGCTGCATCTCTACATGTACGACACGCCTTAGCAAGGTGTTGTTGGTCCACGCACGCACTAAACAGGCCGAAAAAATGGGTTCCCCCGTCTCTAGGCGGCGGGCGCGGGTGTTTAAATTTCCCGCTCGCTGGTATTTGCTCTCACTCTTTGTTCGAGGTGTCCCGAGGCCACTTCGTGTATTAGGCGGGAGCAGGTGATCGAAATGCCGACGAAATCCTCTAGGCACGTCGAATCGAAGAACCCGCCTATTGCAATCTAAAAAGTTATATAAACATTTTGTATACCAAGTGTAAAATAGAGAAGTAATATATCTCCCCAAGTCTTGCAAGTTTATTAGCATTGATTACGTGCAATCAAAAAGTAGATTCCATACTCTATACACTTTCCTACACTATTCACTACCACTGGAGTCCATAAGTGTTTCCAAATTATTTCTAATATTCAAATTACGATTTCTTTCCGACACTATTCACTACCACTGGAGTTCATAATTTTATCATCTTACGAGATGAACACTTTTATAATACTTAATGTAAAGAACCATTCAAAATATTGCGTGAAGTCACTACTTTTCTATGTAAAAATATGCACGAACTCCCAGTAGCTATTGGTCTGGTTTGTTTTGAATTTCACACAAAGCTACACGAGGGCTACATCGAACAACCGTTCATTATTTAGCAGTGAATGACTAGAGGAAAGGTAGCTAGTCAACATCACCAACCACCAATACTTGGACTACCACTTTAATAATAAGATGTGTGGAATTACTTCATCTTGCCCGGCATGGTTAGGTGGGTTAAGCCGTTCGACTCGTAATCTGAGAGTCGCGGGTTCGAATCCCGGTCGCACCAAACATGGTCGCCCTTTAAGCCGTGGGGGCGTTATACAGACGGTGAATCTCACTATTCGTTGGTAAAAGAGTCGCCTAAAACAACAAAATGAACTATTTACTCTAAATCTTTAGTAATATGAGTCTTTTATCTGAATAGGTGACAAATAGAAGAAGTAAAGGGTTGCTTAGTGTTTTCTCTACACTGTTAAAGGAAGGTTACTAAACAACAAAATGAACTATTTACTATCTTTAGTAATATGTGTCTTTAATCTGAAGAGGTCACAAATAGGGGAAGTAAAGAGTTGCTTAGTGTTTTCTCTACATTGTTAAAGGAAGGTTTCAGAATGATTTATCCTTTCAAATGTTATAAATACTATGTTGTTTCTGTAATGAAAAGAAAATTTAAGCACTCTAGTTCTTTTTAACTGTAATATTACTTGTTTTCTATTGGACTACTGCCTGACTAAACTTCTGTCAAGGGTGCGTATAATTTCCGTTGTTTATACGATATATCATTGTAAATAACTTATATAAGTACTGGTTTAATTGTCTGTGTTAGAGAAACTTGTTTCGAGAAATAACTCATCTCTGGTACAGAACGTGAGCAGCTCATGGAGTTCCAGAAGACATAAACGTAATGCTGCAGTATCTATTGGAAGCTCGGCGCTATATGAATAATAACACTGGCCCTGTTGTCGTTCATTGTAGGTAAATTTAAAGAGAAAATACCCCCTCTGGGACAGCTGTAAATCTGCGGATTTACAATGCTAAAATCAGGGGTTCGATTCCTGTTGGTAGACACGGCAGATAGCTGAATGCGGCTTTGATATAAGAAAAACATAAACACACAATTAAAGAAAAGAAGCGCTTTTAGTAAGTTAAGACCCCCTGTTCACGAAAGCCCAATCCCTTTTAGCGTCGCGCCAAATTTTGAAATATTATGTTCCAGAAAGCGCTAATTGGTAGAAATAAACTTCATAAATCTATTATTTATAATTTTATTTTTTAGATTTGAAATACACGAAGTTTGAAAAACTATACAGCTGTATACAGCAGAAGTGGTTTTAGAGGTTTCATCATTTCCATATTCTTCTTGCTTTCTTATAATATAATTCGATTTTGACCTCTCAGGTCAGTTGTCCTTCTTGTTACTATTCTTTCTTCACTTCCAACATTATTTCTTTACTTCCAATTAATTTGTTTTGCTTTATTCGAGCATGTTCCAAAGGTAAGTAGCATTTAGAAACACCATAGGCGAACCAATCTTCTTTCTTTCTATGAATAGGTTCCTGGAAAGCAGAGGCGTGGCAAGAACTAGCCATTGAGGGGAAGGGACGCCATGCTAGGAGGGTCTAAGGACATGCCCCCGCGAAATTTTTAAATAAAAACATAAAAGAAAAGCCTGAATTATGTATTCTGAGACCACCTTTTGGGTAAATTTCAGAATGGCACACTGATGTGTTTGTCTTATGCTTTTAATCATAAATAATTATATAGGCTTATATATATAATATATAACTTAAAGTTATCAGGCCCAACAAAGTAGGCCTACAGTCCTGTCATCAACATATAAAATATATAGTCACACAGGAGAGAGCAAAATATATGTATAGTGTCTATAATCTGTATTCAAATATCATGGACAGTGTATGTTCAGATTCCATGGATTTCAAGAATTAACTACTCAAATAAACAGTGGGCGGCACCGTGACAGGCTGGCAACAGAAGTTGCGATAAACAATCATTCACTATTTATATGCAAAAACGACTCGTTTGGGTTGAGAAAATATTTTACATAGAAGAGCGAACAACGTTTCGGCCTTCTTCGTCATCGTCAGGTTCACAAAGAAAGAGGTAACTGACCGGAAGCTGACCACATGTTTGAAAGGGGTTGGGTAACTGAGTGTCGGAATGTAGAGGGCGGTAATAGATGTTTGAATATATAATTTTATTTATTTTATTATATTAATATAGGTATAAAGGCGTTCCTTTATATTGGTTTATTTTGGGTTTAAGTTGTTATATAAGTAAGGCTTCTTTAATTTTGCGTTTGTTTATGTTTGTTTATTTATTTAGTATTTGAGTGTTTTCTATGGTTATGTTGTGTTTATTTGACTTGCAGTGTTCGAAAACGTGTGAATGAGTCATTTTATGTTCTTTGAATCTGGTTTCCATTTTTCTACTTGTTTCTCCAATATAGAAGTCGTGGCAGTTATTAAATTGTATTTTATAAATAATGTTGGTGTGGTGTTTGTCAGTGTAGTTTTTACATAGTATAGACCTCAGTTTTGTGATTGGTTTTTGAATAATTTTGGTATTAACTGAAATGTCATATTTTGTTACTAATTTTTGCAAAATGTTGGTTATTTGTTTGCTGATGTCAGGAATATATGGTATACAGCAGTATATGGTTTCGTGATTATTTGATTCGTGAGATATATTTACTTTAGTAGGTTGATTTTACTTTCTGTCTAGGTGTGTGCGTATAACTTTTTCTACGGTTTGTGGAGGAAACTTATTGATGTTGCTGAAGTATTTTTTCATTTTGTCTAATTGATCGTTAATTTTATCTGGTGAGCATAGTTTTTGCAGACTTTAGTAGTTGTAACTTGTGTAAATAGGGATATAACATCGAAACTGGCCATTAAGGCTTCATGATTAAGTTGATTTAGATTAGACTTGAAATTAAAAGAGTCTTTGATGAATGAGCTGGCTGATGTAACATATTTGAAAAGCTAACAATTTTATACAGGTCGTAAACACAAGTTCATCTGTGCACTTGTAGCTTGATACAATTTATAAGCAAAATATTTAACAGAACCGGCAATATTTAATGTCTATTATTGACACTGTATTGACAGTATTATTGCCAGGATTTAGCTTTGAGGGGAAAATATGATGCTGGTCCAATGTTTGTTGGTGAAACTGATGAGTAGTCCAACATAAATGATGGGACTTTCCGGGCAGTTTTGCGCTACATGGCAAAGGGTGATGTCAAGCTTTCAGCAAGCCTTAAGAGTACAAAGAGGAATACTACATATCTGAGTCCTCAAATTCAAAATAAAATCATCAATGCCTGTAATGCTCATGTTCTTGATGCTTTGGTCAACAGGGTTAATGATGCAAAGTGTTTCTCAATATTAGCTGATGAAACAACAGATATTTCAGGCATTGAACAGTTTTCGCTGTGTATTAGATATTTGCATGCCAATGACAACTCTGTCGCAATCTATACCTGATTATGATGTGACAGGCAGAAACTTGACTGATGTTATCATAACCAATCTGACAAAATATTGAATTGACATGGCTTATCTGCGAGGACAAGGGTACGACGGTGCTGTCTCTATGAGTGGGAAATTTAATGGTGTCCAGAGACACATAACTGATAAATTCCCACTTGCTTCCTATGTACACAGCAGTGCCCATTCTCTAAACTTGGCAATTTCTGATGCTTGTAAAGAAATTCCTGTGCAAAATTGCATGAAGGTAGTTTCTAGCATTGTAAACTTTCTCAATAGACCCAACCGAAAGCACGTTTTGGCTCTTTCGGTGAATAATAAAGAACCTGAATCGATAAAAAAAGTTTGAAGGATATTTGCCCCATCCGGTGGGTTGAGAGGCATGACTCAGTCATTGTCTTTCCAGAATTAATTCATGCAGTTGCAGATGCCCTTGAGACCATATCAGATTGGCAAGACAAAGATTCTGCCACGCAGCCAAATAATTGTTATGTTCTATAACACAGCAAGAATTCATCATCACTCTACTTACCATTGCTAAATTGTTTTCCTTTAGTTTACCTCTGTGCAACTTACTGCAGCAACAGAACATTGATTTAGGTGCTGCGATGCATCACGCAGAAATAGTGGAAGACTTAATCCGTTCACTCAGAAATAATACTGTGAATCAATTTAACAACATTTTCTGTGAGGCTCAAACTTTGTGTAGTGAGCTTCAAATTGACATCATAATGCCAAGGCAGGCTAAAAGATGTACCGTGCTAACCCACAAACCACTCTCCTTGAGGACTACTTTCGTATTGTTGCATTTGTACCATTTGTTGATCACTTTCTTTCACAAATATGTGACCGCCTGTCTAGTCACAAAACTCTCCTTACAAATTTCACGTGTCTACTACCATCAGAACCTACAGCAGAACAATGTGACCAAATTAAAGAGCTGGTTAATATATACAAGGCTGACATTGACAGCACTTCACTAGCTGCAGTAGGTGAAGTTAGGGTTTGGTACAAATCATTTGCGAACAATAGACCAATAAATGTCATAGATGCATATGCAATGTGCAATGTAGAAATGTCCTCAGTCATTTCTAGACTGTTGAAAGTACTTGCCACGCTGCCTGTGTCAACGAGCTCAGTGGAGCGTTCGTTTTCAACTCTCAGAAGACTCAAAACGTATTCGAGAAATACCACCATTGAAGATCGATTGAATGGCCTGGCCTCATTATACATTCACCGTGATATTAAAGTTGAATCAAACTGTTTTGTAGATGTCCTGGCAAGAATGAACAGGCGTTTGATCCTTTCATGGATATTCGATTGTATTTCTCTAGTTTCGACAAAACTTGCTTTATTAAAAGAGTGTTCAGTCAGAAATTTTTATTTGACCATTTGTTATGTGTGAAATTATCTGCCATGCAATCACGGATCTTTATGAAACTTCACATATGGCAACTGAACTTGTCTAAAGAGTTTGGGTCTATGGGGGGCTAACCCACGCTCTCCTTGGCTACGCCCCTGCTGGAAAGACATTTTACAGATTTCACTTATGAGTGTATTTCTTTTTCAGAAGAATTTTTTTTAGATTGTATTATTGGATTACGATTAAGAAGTTTGGTGCTTCCAATCTATTTTACAACTTCGAGATTTTTTTTTACTGAAAGTTGGTCGGTTTCTCGCGACCGTGGGTCATAAACAGAGAAAGTAACGTATTTCATTCAGAATAATTTAAACTGTAATAACCTTAGTATGTAAATCATTGCGTTAGTTTACAAATGCAGTGTACTTAAATGTACATTATATCTTCAGAAACCTGTCTTACATATATAGGCATGGCCAGGTGGCTCGATTCGTAAGCCGAGGGTCGCGGGCTCGAATCCCCGTCACACCAAACGTGCTCACCATTTCAGCAGTGGGGGCGATAGCAGTGGTAAAAGAGTAGCCCAAGAATTGGCGGTGAGTGGTGATGACTAGCTACTTTCCCTCCAGACATATACTGCTAAACTGGGGACGGCTAGCACAGATAGCCCTCGTGTAGCTTTGCGCGAAATCCAAAACAAGTCACACTTAAATATATGTAAGATTAGCGTATCTTTTTTTGCCCTTGGGTGCAAAGCTACAGAATGTGCTTTCTGTCGAAATTCGATTCTTGAAGTTATGAGCCCCAGACTCATCGCTGAGCCACCAGGGCGCAATAGCGTAACATTAGTATGATCGTGATATGTATTTTGTTTGATCAATGGAAGAGTGTTTTCAGTCTTGCATTCTTAAGTAATTACAAATGTTGGTATAGTAACTCCAATCAGACTGTAGTTCTTTGGTGTGTACGTGGCAAGTAAGTGCTCACCCTAGTTAATAACACTTTATAATCAGTTATAATAAACCAGTTTTGTTTATTTTCTTACAGTGTAATGAACTGAAAAATTTTGTTCACTGTCACGTTTTTGTTTCAAATCTAGATTTGAGGAACTTAAATAAAAGCAATTTTGTTCTTCATGCTATAATTTCAACTCAGTTACGTCAGTCCAAGGTCGTTATGTGTATTTTTGTAAACAGAAAGAAAAATGAACAAATAGGCGTTTTCTTTTGCAATATTTTAGAGCCCGAATTATTGAGATGTGTGCAATGTATTTCAAATTAAACAGTAACGACATTATATGTACTAAATCTATACAAATATAATAGTACTGTCTGTTGTATGTCTATGTAACTACTTCAGAGTGTTTAGCTGGATCTTTACCAAAATTGGTATGAAAGTTGATAAAGTTCGTGCGTGGGTAGAAACAAATTTTGAGTTTTCATTTTGCGGTTTTTAAGGGCGTTTGTGTGTTTTCACTACTACTTCGCCCCATGTGTATGAATCATTAATAAATTTGGTGTGATGGTTTATTGGATTCATAGGGAGATGCATGCTTGTTTGTTATTAAGTACAAAGCTATACAAAGGGCTTTTGTGTTCTGCTCACCACGGGTATCGTAACCCAATTTCTAGCAGTATAAGTCCGCAGGCACACCACTGCACTAACTGAGAGCAAGAGATACATCCATATTTGTCGTTTCATATTTTGTGTTTTGAAGTTTTTATGGGCGCTTTTTACATTTACGTATAAAGGAAGCAACGTTTCACGTCCTAAGATAACTTTTCATTAACCATGTATTTATATAACTTTTGTCCAGGGGACGGGTACTCGAGCTACTTAAAAATATAAGTTAATATTGAAAGTGTTTTTTTTTGTTAGCAATGAATAATGCCCCTGTATTGTTTTGTCTATTTGAATAACGATGTGTTTTAAATTTCGCGC
Source organism: Tachypleus tridentatus (assembly GCF_004210375.1). NCBI lineage: Eukaryota > Metazoa > Arthropoda > Merostomata > Xiphosura > Limulidae > Tachypleus > Tachypleus tridentatus. Next base: position 109,585,470 of record NC_134834.1, read on the forward strand.
AAAGTTACACGAGGTATATTTGTGCTAGCTGTCCCTGCTTTAGCCATCAAAGGTTACTCTTTTATCAAGAAATAGTAGGATTGACCGTCATATTATAACACCTACAATGCAGAAATGACGAACGTGTTTGGTATGATGAAGATTCGCCCTGAGATTACGAGTCGAACACACCAACCACCTGGCCATGCCAGACCATTGAATAACGAAATGGAAAATACCAAAAAACTGTGACTTGACACCAGTAAAAAGCGACATTTTAAAGCATTGAATGAGACAATGAAAATTGCTTTTATATTTTATTTTCACAATTTTCTCAAACTTACAAGAATTTTCAAGAACTTTCTAGAATGTTGTAGAACTTACAAGAAATTTCAAGAACCTTTTAAATTTTTCTTGAACTTTCCATAGTAATATGTATGCAGGGGCTTACCACTTACCACTTTATTTAAGTTCTAGCTGCTTCAGTGAACCCACAGACCTATTTGATTTATCAGAGATGGCATCAAAAAGCTGCAGATATTCTCCAGACACATTCTGCTATGTATGTGGCCAATTTATCAAGACAAGAGCCAAAAGGAATCAATCAAAAAGACAATAAGATATCTTAGATCGACTACTACTTAAAATATATATACAATAATTAAGAAGGGGAGTTATTCAGGCCCTAACGTTTTCGAATCCCCAGTAAATTGCTTCGATTGAAAGTTTTGTTTGTAGTTTAATTGTTTAATGCTGAAGAATACATTATTTGAATATTATTATTGTAATGATGTTTTAAAAAATCCAGTTTAGCCACTGATTAAATATTTTGTTAAATTAAAATTATTCTGTTCTTCGTCTGGATTAAACTAATAATGCTTCTCCTGTCCTGTTTTTAAACTAATAATGTTTCTCTTGTTCTGTTTTTAAACTAATAATGTTTCTCTTGTTATGTTTTTAAATTAATAATGTTCCTCTTGTTCTGTTTTTAAACTAATAATGTTTATCCTGTTCTGTTTTTAAATTAATAATCTTTCTCTTGTTCTGTTTTTAAACTAATAATGTTCCTCTTGTTCTGTTTTTAAACGAACAATGTTTCTCTTGTTCTGTTTTTAAACTAATAATCTTTCTCTTGTTCTGTTTTTAAACTAATAATGTTTCTCTTGTTCTGTTTTTAAATTAATAATGTTCCTCTTGTTCTGTTTTTAAACTAATAATGTTCCTCTTGTTATGTTTTTAAACTAACAATGTTTCTCTTGTTCTGTTTTTAAACTAATAATCTTTCTCTTGTTCTGTTTTTAAACTAATAATGTTTCTCTTGTTCTGTTTTTAAATTAATAATGTTCCTCTTGTTCTGTTTTTAAACTAACAATGTTCCTCTTGTTCTGTTTTTAAATTAATAATGTTTCTCTTGTTCTGTTTTTAAACTAATAATGTTGCTCTTGTTATGTTTTTAAATTAATAATGTTCCTCTTGTTCTGTTTTTAAACTAGTAATGTTTCTTTTGTTCTGTTTCTAAACTAATAATGTTCCTCATGTTCTGTTTTTAAACTAATAATGTTTCTCTTGTTCTGTTTTTCACTTTCTTTCAGGCTTTAAATGAATATAGCTGCCGATTTGTCAATCAATCGCGTGGATCGTCTATTATGGTTTATAATGTTTAATATCGACTCCGAGAATCTTGGTTTTCCCAAATTTATTTCTCAAACTGAGATGTGCACATAGAATTATAAAACGTGTCGATCGCGCACGATAGGAATTCTTGGAATAAGTTCTATCATTTATTCCTGCAACGAAGCTGTAAATATAAGAAAAGATTCTGAATAACATTGTCATTACGATTTGTAAGGAGTTTACTTTTTGTGTGAAATATAAAATCGATGTGTCTTGATATATATGTTAAATATTAAATTATGAATTATATATTGCACTTTGATTTAAAGCAATATGTTCTAAACATCATAATAATTGGATGTATATATACATGTGTACATTAATATAATTGTAAATTACTAATATTGAATAACAATCCGATTTTCTTTTCGTATGTGTTTCCATGTTGGTATATACATATATGTATCTATGTACATATCCCATGTTCGATCCGTGTCAGTCACAGGTGCGTTTTTTAATATGCTCGGCATGGCCAGGTGTGTTAAGGCGTTCGACTCGTAATCTGAGGGTCGCGGGTTCGCATCCCCGTAGTACCAAATATGCTCGCCTTTTCGGCCGTGGGGGCGTTATAATATTACGGTCAATCCAAATATTCGTTAATAAACGAGTAGCCCAAGAGTTGGCAGTGGGTAGTGATAACTAGCTGCCTTCCGTCTAGTCTTACACTGCTAAATTAGGGACGGCTAGCACAGATAGCCCTCGAGTAGCTTTGCGCGAAATTCAAAAACAAAACAAAACGTTTTATTAATTTATTATAGTCAGGCTATTCGGTTAAAGTTTTTAAATTTTCTAACTTGCACGACATTATAGCAAAATTTCAAGGTTGGGAATTATTACAGCTTCTCAGTTATAAAGCGGATTATACTCTCTTAGCACTTCTTCCGATAGCTTCGTCATTTCTTCAATTGAAGAACAAATACTGTATTGTTTTTTTTGTAAGTGCTTTTTGATTTCTTATGTGCAATACTATTCATTATCTTCGACTAAATCGATATAAAGAACGAACATAAATGTAATAGAATTTTAACTAAGCCACAGGTTGTATAACAACTACTTTTATTGTTTTAATTAATTTAAAACACCTGTTCGTGCAACAGCTTCTATCTCCCCCAAAAAATCATCTTTCAACATGTATATTAAGCAGTGTTACAAAAACTGTTTATCATACAGACATCATATGTCATGTAAGCATTATATAACTTGTTTCTCACATTTTAAGAAATGCAATTATTACACCCGTGGTTAGTGAGGAACATTATATTTTTGATAACGAGACATTCGAATCTGATGGTGTGAATATCTCCAAATATATCGAATGTCGGTGATGATCAAATGGAAGGCAAAGTAGAAGTACTGTTACGTATTATAATTTATCTCGGACAAATCTCCGTTATATTATGTTACGCAAGTTATGTATGTTACGCGTCTGTTTGTTTCTTTTAATTTCGCACAAAGCTACTCGAGGGCTATCTGTGCTAGCCGTCCCTGATTTAGCAGTGTAAGACTAGAGGGAAGGCAGCTAGTCATCACTACCCACCGCCAACTCGTGGGCTACTCTTTTAGTGACGAATAGTGGGATTGAGCGACACTTTATAACGCCCCCACGGCTGAAAGGTCGAGCATGTTTGGCGCGAGGGGGATGCGAACTCGCGACCCTCAGATTACGAGTCGCACGCCTTAACACGCTTGGCCATGCCGGGCCGTGTTACGTGTCACTATTTCAAATAGCCGGAAATTTTAATTTTAATTTAGAAGTTAACTTAATTTCGATACATATCAAATTTTTGACATTTGTCAACAAGATTAACACACACAGTTTTCTTTCTTAACACAAAATATTTTAACATACAAACCTCAATACAATTTATCATAATGGATATTACAAATAATTAGTTATATACAACAGATTTACAAACTTACAGAGGAGTAGTTGTGATCTCCCCCATTCAACCACCCTATAGTATCATAGCCCGCTTTCTGTCACTGCGGGTCCAAAGAAACGCCACTGTGTCATTAGGGGACTGAAAAGCAACTGATCTAGTTGGTCTTAAACAAAATAACTATGAAATGTACATTAGGCTTAATGTGGCCAAGTGGTTAAAGCACTCGAATTCTAATCTGTGAATCGGTGGTTCGAATCCCCGTCACACCAAACATGCTTCCCTGTAGCTTTACACTCCTAAACATCTCAGACGGGTGTATCAATTTGCCGTCACGTGACTTTGCACGAAATTCAAAACAAACTTATAGACAATACTGAGTTTTATATCGGGCCTGGAAGTGATTACTTAACAGACGAGCCAGGTCCGCGATGAACAAATTAATTCTGAGTTGATGTTGTTACACCTCGCTTAAGCCGACAAGCTTCGTAGGTCTCACACTGTTCACAAGCTGACTCTTACCGACAAAAATATTTAATGTACTCGGAGAAATATTAACGACCGAAGTTAATTGACTGAAGCTGAATGGTTTGTAATGTTCGAAATAAACAATGCTTATTAATTGGAAAACTACAGAAATTTTAATCACAATTATAGCTTCCGAGGCTTACAGTACGCTGGCTGTAGCTGAATATATGTCTCATGCATCAAACTGAAACACACGTACTTTCCTTTTACTTACTCGAAACAAAATGTTTTAATAATATAATTTATCAATTGAAATATACTAATAAATAAAATTATTTGAAGTTATGTTAATAATCTCGTTACATCAGTGGATCGCTAAACACAAGTTTTAGTAATAAATACATGTATTGAAAAAAAATTCAAAAACGAATGAGCATAATGTACCTGAGCGCGGAAGCACATTGTGCTAATATAATAATAAGTAAGCAAAGAACAGTTTATAAGCATAAGAAAAAGTTTTATTGATGGTGGAACATCTTTACGTTTCTACAGAACTTTGGTCTTTCTTCTTCACAATCGCCTCGCATATCTTTGGTAGTTAGTTATTTTAGTTTAAAACGTCTTGAGCCCTAAAGGGGCTTAAATGATAACCAAGAAAGATCAGAAACTTTAGTCCCCTCCCGTGTTTTTTGTGGGAAAATAAGACAGTTAAATAAAATGATGTAACAATTCATTACACCAAAACCTAATTTGACCACAAATATTTACTGATTGCACTGCCGAAATACTAAATATGAAAAACAAGAAAAGTATAAGGGATAGGTAAACAGAGATTCAACTGAAATGAAACTGCTGTTAAAAATACTTTAAAAGCAAGGAATTATCTAATCAATATACTTTAATTATACCTAATTTTAATGAATTACAAGGTAAACAGTGTAACGAAATAACATTGCACTTGGTTCAAATGATAAAATTCACAATAAAAAATGTTTTGAAACACTGGATCTCTTTTTAATTGTCCCATTTTCTTCCTATGGGGTCCCAGCATGACCAGATGGGTTAAGGCGTTAGAATCGTAATTTGAGGGTCGCTGGTTCGAATCCCCGTCGCACCAAACATACTCACGTTTTCAGCCGTGGGACGTTATAAAGTGACGGTCAATCCCACTATTCGTTGATAAAAGAGTAGCCAAGAGTTGGCGGTGGGTGGTGATGACTAGCTGCCTTCCCTCTAGTCTTACACTGTTAAATTAGGGACGGCTAGCACAGATAGCCCTCGAATAGCTTTGCGTGACATTACAAAATCATACAAACAATCTTTCTATGGTATACGTGTATGTCAGTTCCTCCTGCGCCATCTATTGAATGGCATAACAAACAAAAATTCATTAAAAATATGACTTTACGTATTGAAGATTCAAACAATTAGAAAAATAATTTTGGTAAGTGCAACAACCATTTCTTTCTAATAAAACACAATTTTAAATAAAACAAGACTTTCACCAGGACTGTAGGTGAGGGTTTGATTATATTTTCATTGTTGTAATTTTTAAATGTAGTACCGAGAAGCTAGAGTTCTTAAAAAACCGTCAGTTTTTCAATAACAGTACAACTTTTAATTTATAAAAAAACAAAAACACTTACAGTTCGTATCAGTAAATCTTATGAAAATGTATGATGTAATAGCTTGCGTTCTACTGTGTGAGTCCGCATACATACCGCTGTACTACTGGAGGGCTCACTCACTCTTTAAACATCAGAAACCTTTTGACGTATTAACTATTACTACCGTTTGACGAGAGGCCTGTTCAACGCCTGAGACGGCACATGTAATGTGACTAAGATAAAACATTTGCTTTCAATTATGCGTTCTTATAATAACCATCACATGAAAAGTACTGAAATTTTAATATATTAACTGGAAATAACCAGTCTCAGGATATAAGAAATTATATGAACTGATTTCGCAGTTTTATTAAACTGAAATAAGTTTTCCATAACTTAAAATTTATTATTTTAACTTGCTATTTTCATTTTTTATATAAAAGTTTGTTCTACTGTTACAATTTTTACTATTATACAAACACCGATGTCTAGAGATAAACGTTGTCAAACAGCATGTTTACAAGTGTTTGTGTGTGTGTTTATTATATATTTGTATATTAGTTCCAAGAAAACATTATTTTGGTTTCACAAAAATTAACGTTTTACACAAATATTATAAGTATCTGCTATATTTAACACAAAATTTTTAAGCTATTAAACTTTCTGAATAAAGTCTTATATTTTTATCAATATTTTAATTCCACTATTTGTCTACTTTGTTATGTTTTCAGTTTTAAAGTACCAGGGTACCTGTTCCAATAAAGATAATTCAGTATGTGAAAACGTTAAAATACCATGCAGTAACATAAAATTAATTACTAAACCAATCTCGGTTCTCGACTGCCTGTGATTGGTCGGTAGCAATAAGGTAATGCAAACAATTTATTTTATTGGCTGATTCACTGTGAAAATTACCTGCTCCTAATATTATTGTATATGCATTTTTGTCATTCAACGAAATGAAACCCACACAAAACATAAATGAAGTTTACACTTATGTCATTTTTAATTTAATTGTCTGTTTAACAGTCATGTCTTTAAAATAATCAAACCATTGAATATTATGGTAAAAATTAAGCACTTTTCTGTGGCATATAAAATGGAAGCTAAATCAAACCTAGTTTAAAAATATCATTACAGAGTAAACAGATATTACAAATATATTTCTTTACCAATCATGTTGCCTACAAAACAAAAATATGATAAAACTCAAGATAACAGTAAAAATCAGAGGAACCATTCCATTAGTTGATAACAGATGTAAGAATGGAACAATCTGTTTAGTAGACCAGGGTATCCAACAAATTTCACAAATGATTTAAAATTACTTCTACACAACAACAACAAAAATGTCCATAAGTTTCTTAGTCCACAGTCAGTATCACATATCAAGACATAAATGTTTCAGCTCAATGTTTATAAAAAAGGTTCTATTATTGAGTATCGTGTATTATAAACTTATACACCTTGTTTCCTTTTCTGTAGGCCCAGCATGGCCAAGTGGGTTAAGGCGTTTGACTCGTAATGTGAGGGTCGCGGATTCGAATCCCGATCGTACCAAACATTTTCGTCCTTTCATCCGTGGGGGCGTTATAATGGCCCGGTCAATCCTACTACTCGTTGGTAAAAAGAGTAGCCCAAGAATTGGCGGTGAGTGGTGATGACTATCTGCCTTCCTTCTAGTCTTACACTGCTAAATTAGGGACGGCTAGTGCAGATAGCCCTCGAGTAGCTTTGTGCAAAACTCAAAAACAAACAAACAATCCTTTTCTGTAAATTATAAGTCAGTACTTCTATACAGGGGCATAACCAAGGGGGGTTGGGGTTAACCCCCTCATGGACCCAAACTCTATAGACAAGTTCAGTTGCCACCTATGAAGTTTCATAAAGATCCATGATTGCATGCCAGATAATTTCACACACAACAAATGGTCAAATGCAAATTTCTCACAGAACACTTTTAATACAGTACGTTTTGTCAGAACAAGAGAAATACAATCAAATATCTATAAAAGGCTCAAACGCCTGTTCGTTCTTGCCAGGACATCTACAACACAGTTTGGTTCAACATAAATATCACGGTGAATGTATAATGAGGCCAGGTCATTCAATCGATCTTTAGTGGTGGTATTTCTCAAATACGTTTTGAGTCTTCTTAGAGTTGAAAACGAACGCTCCACTGAGCTCGTTGACACAGGCAGCGTGACGAATACTTTCAAGAGTCTAGAAATGACTGAGAACATTTCTACATTTCACATTGCATATGCATCTATGACATTTTTTGGTCTGTTGTTCGCAAGTGATTTGTACCAAACCCTAAGTTTACGTACTGCAGCTAGTGAAGTGCTGTCAACGTCAGCCTTGTATATATTACCAACTCTTTAATTTGGTCACATTGTTGTGCTGTAGGTTCTGACCGTTCTGTGGTAGATCCTGATAGTAGTAGACACGTGAAATTTGTAAGGAGAGTTTTGTGATTAGACAGACGGTCACATATATGTAAAAGCAAGTGATCAACAAATGGTACAAATACAACAATACAAAAGTAGTCCTTAAGGCTAGTGGTTTGTGGGTTAGCACGGTACATCTGTCTTTTAGCCTGCCTTGGCATTATGATGTCAATTTGAAGCTCACTACACAGAGTTTGAGCCTCACAGAAAATGTTGTTAAATTCATTCACAGTATTATTTCTGAGTTTTTCTAAATTTAATGAATATCGTATATATTTTCTAAACCAAGTTGGAAAGCGTTCTTAAACATCACATTCGACAGGCTCTAATCACCTTTCTCTTCTTTGTTAAAGGCTGTTTGAAGTATATACGGTAACAACATCGATATTTTCACAGTAGTTTTGGAACTGTATTATCACTGTCTCTTTAAGTGTATGACTTTTGTAATTCTTAAAAGTCTCCAAACTCTATACATGGAGAATCTAAGAATTCATGTAATTTCATATCTTATATAACAGTAAACAGAGTTTAAACAAAAATCGTTCTTTATTATGCTTAGATGTAAGGTGATAAAATTGTTTCATGATAATAACTGCTATATTCGAATAATATGCAAGTTTTACTAATGATAGCGGAAACAAGTACCCTATAGTACAATGTCTGAAAGAAGTTATGAATAGTATAGAAATGTATTCCATAGTTCCACAAGATTTGTGTTACCACTGAAGATTAGAGGTATGTTTACCAGTGATAAACATCTAATAACATAAGACACTTTCCAAGTTTAATTCAACTGTGATCTTGTAAAGAAAATAGATGGATAAATAGTGAGACGTTCAGTTAAGATTTTAGTTGCAAAGATATTGTATTACTACATGTTAAAATACGGAAAGTAATAGTTTCAACTTGAGAGATTGATGACGTCATCATACATGGAAGTATAGTTACACTATCACAGCGTATTTATTAAAATCCCAGAAACAGCTGTTAAAATAATAATTTCAATATAGTTAAATTTAAATACTGATCATGTGAAAGTACAGTATCCACTTTTGTAAAATAACACCATGAAGTATCATGTGTAAATGATATATTTTTTTCAAGTTATAGCATAAAGTTTGTTTGTTTGTTTCTTGAATTTTGCGCAAAGCCACCCAAGCTCTATCTGCGCTAGCCGTACCTAATTTAGCCGTGTAAGACTAGAGGGAAGGCAGCTAGTCGTCACCACCCACCGCCAACTCTTGGGCTACTCTTTTAGTGACGAATAGTGGGATTGAGCGACACATTATAACGCCCCCACGGCTGAAAATGGTTAAAACTCTGGGACAACACATACGTCGAAAAGTGATTTTGTCTCACTTACTTTATAAAAAACATTTCTTGGGTTCTGATTTCAGAACTGCTTTCCCGTCTTTCTTTATAGCAGCCATATTTTTATTTAAAACTCTTGACATAATTATGTATTGATAACATTAATGATATATCAAACTGCTCCTCAATATGTACGTTTCTGGCACTTTGAATTAAATTATTTCTGTTTGTTTTTTAACGCATAGTTTCACAATTGGTTACACGTGCTCTTTCACTAAGAATATTAAAATTCGATGTTTTTGGTATATGATTCTCTCACACTAACCACTCAGCCACGAATGGTATGGAGTGAAAGTCTTTTCTCAAGATGGCAAAGCATGACATAAGTAACTTGCTTATTATTATATATTAGTATGAGACATATTATATTTTTTAATAATGCACTTTATTGATGAGTGAAACGCGTCGTACACAACAGATATGTCGAAATTAAAGTGTTTTGAATATTATTGTTATACATTATTCTAATTGTTGAAAGTATTCATGGGACTAGATATGGAATATAGTATTATAAATGTAATAGGTTTAACATTTATTTCTGACGGAAAGTACAGTAATATAATCTCGCTTCACCAGCTTGATGCGCAAGTTAATTCACCCATGATTTGTGACAGACGTTTATAGTCAACAAGAAATTGAATAAACTATCATTACACGTAAAACCATCACTTAAATTGAGATTAATACAGTTTTAACTTCTTGATATTTTCACTGTAAATGTTTACTGTAGGTTATCATTTATATCACGTAATGCTTTCTGTTAACATTTTACAAAGAACAATTCATTCGATCTTCTATGGTGGATTTAACATTTGAGAAACGTAACAGGAGTTCATATAATAGAAAGTGATGTTGATTTCAGAATTGTGACTATTAGCACGAGAAAAGGTATGCGTGTTCTAATTAAACTATGTTAATGACAACATCCGGAGTAAATACAGGTAACAACTTCCCAAACTCATACACGCAATACATCAAGTCCTCATTCATCAATGTTCTGTAGTCTAATTACTTATGTACACCCATAAAACAAAGGAAGCAGAAAAAAGAATTTTCTTCATTTAACTACTAACCAACCAGTACTCGCTATTCGTGTTATTATGTGCCCATGCTTTTCTTATGGGGCAGAACTGTTGTACAGTGTTATTCTTACTAGTTCAGAAAACTGAATGTCGTATCTTAATCGCCACACACTATAGAAACGAAACACAGCTATAACACTAAATAAATAACAACGAACATACGTCTAATTCATTTGAATTGGTAAGTTGTTATGTATGCAGCCTACACGAACTTTCTATACGGAGTACCTATTGGACGGATATCTACCAATTGACAGATCCATTGATACCACTTCGTCTCTGCATTCATTCGCTTCTAACGGTACACTAACAAGTCACGTGATTATTCTTATTCTTGATAGGTATAAAATTACAGAATGGAATACACAAGAATACCTCGTACAGTGCGGTGGCCTGGTCAAGCGCGTAAGGCGTGCGACTCGTAATTCGCGGGTTCGCGCCCGCGTCGCGCTAAACATGCTCGCCCTCCTAGCCGTGGAGGCGTATCATGTGATGGTCAATCCCACTATTCGTTGGTAAAAGAGTAGCCCAAGAGTTGGCGGTTGTTGGTGATGACTAGCTGCCTTCCTTCTAGTCTTACATTGCTAAATTAGGGACGGCTAGCACAGATAGCCCTCGAGTAGCTTTGTGCGAAATTCTAAAAACAAACAAACGCACAGTGCGGTTAATGCGTTGGAAAAACTATCGTATTGATTGAATCAGCACAGAATGGGGGGGAGAAGATTCAATAGGAAAAATAATGATACGTGGATACCATAAGGAATTTCTTCATAGTAGAAATAATTAAGCCTTATTAGTTAGAAAAACACAAATAGTTATGAGGTAAAATAAAAACGATAGTTATTGATAACCTTTATTTTGAAAAATTAAAACAATGAATATTTTATTTTGAAAAAATGACAAGTGTAAAAATTTACTGTTTAATGAAAATCTATCAAATCTTAGTTGCATCATTTTCTTCATTTCTTGGCAGTGTTCTGGATCATGATTCATAATTAAGTCTGTATCAGTTTCCACTGCCCGAAACATTGTTTCAAGTTCCAGTAAGATAAATTATTCTTCCTGCTCTTCACTAGTACTTTAGTTACACTCTGGACTTTCTTCTTCTTCATGATTTGCCCAATCTTGGTCTAAATTAAGGAGCGTATCATTGTCGAGAGCTTCAGAATGTGCATAAATGCATTCTCGAACATTATCCACTTCCTAAGACTCGAATTCAATATTGTGTCCAATTTTGACAACGTCTTCCGAAACATCTTTGATTTCGGACTCAAAGCGGTAAGAATGGCTTGCGCAATCAGACAAAACGTACTTCCACGCCGCTCTCGTGTTACTCATGTTAACTTGGAGCCACGCTTCGTTGATGCTTTCGATAGAATTTCTGTTGTTGTAACTTTTCTAGAATTCAGTTGAAGATAGTGTAACTTTTCCAGTTGTAGCCTTCACTGCTTCAGAAAAAGTTCGCTTCAAATAGTAAGCTTTAAAGGTCGCAATTACAGCTTGATCCACTGGTTGCAGTGGAGATGCAACACTGGTTGCAGTGGAGTCACAAAATTCCGTTAGATGGCCTGGTGCACGACCTAATAACAACAAAGCTTTAAAGTCCATGTTGTTTGTTTTCTTTGCAGTAACGTTCAACTGTGGGACAAAAGTAACTTTATAACCAGTCATTAAACAAAGTTTTCGTAATTCATACTTTCTATTTGATCGCCAAACAACTGGAGGAGACTCTCTTTTAAACAGCTGCTCAGTGTTCAGGGGGTTTCCATACGATTCACAAGCATGGTTTTAATTTAAAATCGCCAGATGCATTTCCGATTAACAAAAGTGTCAAACAATTTTTTGACGTTTTGTAAACTGGCTTAGGTTTTTTTTAATTTTTGATAGAAAAATTCTTGAAGGCAATTTTTCCCAAGATAAACCAGTTTCATCAACATAAAAATTTTTGTCATCTTTGCACCGAATTTTTTCACTAATTTCTGTAAATTTAATAGAAAAATTTACAGCATCATCTTCGTCTTCAGTTGGACTTTTACATGCAATAAGATCATTATGAACCACAGAGAGTTTTTTAAAACGAAATAACCAACCATGTCTTGACGAAAATGTTTTATTAATTACCCCTTCTCCAGTTTTCTTTAAGGACGTTGAGGACTCAAAGCTTTTGTTTGAATTTCCATTTGACCTGAAGATGGCATAGGAAGGTTGAAACGTTGTTCTCTCTTTTTCAACAAAAGTGTTAATACCCATACCAGCCGTTCCGAGATATATTTTTATTTCAAGTGGATTTCTCGTCATTAATAAATGTTTGAAATGTATTTAGGATGTTTTAGAGATTATGTAAATAATATTTGAGATTTTAAGATGAAGAATTGTTCTCTTAGTCCTAACATGAAATCCCTTTAGATTCAGACTAGTTACGAAACAGACACTATTTTCGCAAACACATTTCTAGTAAAAATATTTCATTAAACAATCTGTAATCTTTACTAAAAGTATACCAAATTATGTGAAAATACATATGCTATATCAAAGGTTATAGCACAAACACTTAATGTGTGGAAGAGTGTAGACGAACTCGTGTATGTTATACCAAGCCCACAGTGAAAGGGTTAACTAAGTTCGTGACTCAAATTGACCTTTTTTGTGTCCATTCAATAACTTATATGTTTTGTTCATCTCTACTAAATATCAAAAACTTTTAGTAGTCATCGGGAACCATATTTTGACAAAAATACAGAATTTTTAATGAAGTATTTTCAATAAGTATTTCTCCATGAACATATGGATTCAAAGTGTTGGCTGCTTGGAGTGCAAAACGATTTTTATGTTAAAATTAGAAAGAACTTCCACTTATCTGAAAAATTCTGAAATTTCATTTCCATGATCTCTTAAAATCTCCTAACAAAATTTTAAATGTTTTTATCAGTAAAACATTATATTTTATCTATCATTTTCTCTACTGTAACTTTATATGAGGTTCTCTCATTTGACTGACCTTGTGACCACCAAATAAAAAAATCAATATACACGTAAATTACATTTTTCTTTCTAGAATAACTTCAGATTGTAACATGAAACATTTCTTTATTCTAAATATCTTGAAATGTACAACAGTATACATCTGTTTATACTTATAGTTTTATTGTCCTTTTGAATCATATTTAACTGATATTCTCACCATAAAATTTGTAATTTACTTTGTAAATGTGGAGATCAAATTACCCTACTGAATCACATAAGACTGCTTATGAGTTGCTTGCAACCATACTCCATATAAACTTATTCCTTATTTTATGTAATCTAACCTAAAACGGTTATAATCAGCTAAGCTCATTGATGTGTTTGCATGGGAATAAAGTTTGAACTGCAAGTGAAAATAAACAATTCTCAATACAGAAAACAATTTATCTCATTTGATAGATTAAAACCTTTGCTTCCTATTGAATATAAAAATATAGTATTAAACACAGAGAAAATTAACAGCAATTCTGAAAAACAGGATTTGATGGGTCAGTGTGAATGTGGGGTATGATTTCCTATTTTGTAGCACTGTAACTAAATAAAATTTGCCTGAACACTGTCATAAGTAATTTATATTTAATATTTCTTGGAGGGATTGTAAATACATTAGAGAATAAGGATGTCAAGAAGAAAAGTCACAATTCTTGTACTAATGTTGCCTTGTAAAATTAAAGACTGAAACCTGATGTGTTACTAAAGTTTGGATTATTAGCTATGTTTCTATGACAAACTTATTCATATACCACGATAGGAAAGTAGTTCAATTAAATTTAAAATGTAACTCACTAAAACACCATAACATTCACAGAAAAAAATTAAACAAGGGTGAAAATATATACATCAGAAAAGTTAAAGGTCTCTTTCCTAGTATTTAGTCAGGAACTTAATAATAAATTATAATACAAGCAAGTCCTGATATCTGACTTTGGATCTGACTATTCAATAAACACACCTGATAGCCACACACACTTAACATCTTGAAACGGAGATCTCAAGTGATGAAAATTACAAAGAAAAAAAATGATTACTTGATAGACACACAATCACAGTAATACATCTTATGCTGTGTTTAAAATATATTTCTCTGTAACTGACTACTTTTATATCTAGCTCTGAAATATAATGAGCAATTTTACTTGACATTGAGGTTAGTCTTGCAAAAATCTTTGACAATTTAAAACAAGACATGTCTTTCTCTTCAAAACTCATACAAATGCAAAAATGACAGCATTTGCAAAATATGAAATGCGAAAGGAAAAAAAACTGTAGGTGCCCAAAACCCTTTAATTGTCTCTCAACCACAGAATTAGCATGCAATTTCAAGGAGTTAATTCATTCTAATTCTGTGAGAAAAATATCTTCAGAAAAATATGTTGATGTCTTACGAATATTAAATGGAGAAATGTATGCTGTATTAATTTATAATATGTGTTTGTTTGTTTAGAATTAGGCACAAAACAACACAATAGACTATCTCTGCTCTGCCCACCATGGGTATTGAAACCTGGTATTTAGCAGTGTGATTCTGCAGACATACCACTTTTCCATTGGGAGACGTGTTTGTGAATTTGTTAACTTGTCCACATACCTTTCCCACAGTTTTGAAGATGGAAAACAAAATGTTTTGAGTGAGATTCTGGCTAACTCAAGTAGGGTCATTATCTATATAGTAAAGCCACCCGCACCTCCAACACTAAGAGGGGGTAAAATGCACCACAAGATTAAATTGGGTAAAATAGTGGTCTAAGAGCAGGTGTTTTAGGGGTCTCCAACCTAAATCTGGCATTGGATTTTGTGTTCCTAATCCCCTCATTGATTTATATGACCCTCACAAGTTAAAGGTGCAAAATGTGGGGTATGTACTGAAGGATCATGGGTGGATGTCCTAACAATATTTCTTCACGAGTTTAACCTCTTCTACATGTAAGGTATAAATACATCTAGAGATAATGGAAGAATTTCTGGTATACTGGAGTATCTACAAATCATGAGAGGACTTCAGAGCACAACAGTACAGACCAGATATTCTATGCTTGTTCTAAAACTAAGCTGAACTCACTTTATGGATCTGTTGAATTATTCCTGTAGATGATCTGTTAAAAAATGATTCTTCAACAGGACAACTGTTTTTGAACACTAAGTGCAACTTTTTCTAATTCACTCTAAGGTTCATTTTCTACAATCTTCACAATTTGCTTAAGAATAAGTTTTATCAGAATGATTAAATTTTGATTTTAAAATCTACCTTAGTGTTAATTTTTAATTATGAGGTCTATGTTTGCAAAAAAATATTGGTATTTTAGCATTTGTCAGTGCTAATAAAACCAAGGCTAGCTCACTCGACATTACTGTAGAAAACAAGGATTTCTTGAGCATCAAACATTTTGTTTTTTATACTAAAATATATGTAAGTGCAATAATTTCAATGCAAAAACAAGTAATTATGGAAATGTTTAATATTTGCATAAATGTTATTGTTTCTTTGTATTAAGCTACAGAAATAAGCACAACAAATACTGCAGAATAATTTTTAGAAATAACATTACAACTAAGTGTAAGCTTATTATATACTCTTCAAAACAAGAAACGCAAAAGGGATATTTTTTATTTTAAAGAGAAATATATGTAATAACGTTACAAGTTCAGAGTATGTGATGTTACACTGTTAAGGCACTGACTGTCAGACCAAAGTGACAATAAAAGTTGTGCACTTTCAAAACGGAGGAAAACATCGGATTTTTTGCCAAGACGCATGCGTGTCCAATAAATTTGTTTGAGGGATCTGCATGTTCTGCAAGTGCAACATGTGCAAAATCCCTATAAAAGTGACGGGTTCTCGGTTTCCATAGCTCAGTGTTAAGCCACCGACACGCAATACAGTTACGCCAAGACTGATTGAAGAACAACGCCATTGGTCGCTTGTAAGCAGGCGAATCTCGATCAGATGTTGCCACAGCTGTGTATGTCCACCCAAGCACCATCACAAGGCTATGGAATCGTCACCAACAACATGGATCAACTCGTGACCGTCCACGATCTGGCAGACCTCGTGTGACTACGCCCGCACAAGATCGCTACATCCGGTTACGTCACCTTCGGGATAGGACCACCACTGCGACGTCTACTGCCTCAACCATACCAGGGCTGCGTAGGATTTCCGATCAGACGGTACGCAACCGTCTACGAGATGCAGGAATCCGACCTCGACGTCCACTGGTCATTGCATCAATGATAATCAGATTTATTGAGTAACGACAGGTAATCTCCGATATTTTGACAAAAGACCACTAAAAACTTGCATTTGATGTCAGATTGTAGATCTATTATAGTTTTATATTTATCACATCATGATACATAAGCCATAGTAATATAAATACATTACAACACACATAGTCTGTACTACATCTCTAATTAAATGACGTAAAATAAATATTTATCAAACAACACAAACATTTTAACAAAAGCACATTTGTGATAAATAATAAGTCATTTACTTGAAGTTAACACAGTTCAACCATCCCATCCAAAGACAAAAACATTTAAAATATTAAATTTATAACATTAAAGATGAAATTAACAATTCCTTTCGTAGGTTTTCTCTACACTTTCCTCAAGTTTACCTCCTCATAATGTCAGCATATGTACAAAGACATGTTCATTCACCCTACTCCTACATCACTGACATTTTAATCAGCTGACACAAATTTTTATTTCTGTGAAGATTTACTCAACCATTTTCTATACTGCCAGAAAACCCAAAATATTTTCACAATACTAAACTAAAGAGCATTAAATGCCTTCAAATTTGAGGTGCAAGAATTTCATTTTAATGTAAGGATTTTCCAATTTGTTTAAATACACTGAAATTATATTGGTGACAAATATGTGACGATTCGCACATTATTTTCTCATTCAGTGCTGCCCTCTTTATACTTCCCACTATCTTCAAGACTTTCATCTAATCTCATGTTTATACATGACATTGCTACATACTAATAAGTACATGAAAATCCTCCACTATATGAAGTGTGACTCATTAACAGCACAGCTCACTCCCTCTGTATTTAACCATCATTATGAAAGCAAGAAATGATGCACTGAAGGAAGGGTAAAAGGAAGTGTCTATCAGAAATACATTTCAGTCCATGAAAACGTTGAATGTTAAATTTTATTCACATACAACTGTAATCCAACACTGAAACAGTGAAGGGATCACAAAAGCAAAATTTACTTCAAGAAGCACTCAAAACGAACCAATAGCATGTGACATTGTATACAATGGAACAGTATAGAGACAAACAGTATCAATATTCTTTTGAAGTAGTTAAAAAGGTTTGGATATGCTTTTATATAGATCCTCATTTTAGTCAGGACCATTTCTAAAATAACGTCACTTTTACAGGAAAGCTTGGATGTGACCTTTAACTGGCTCTGGTCACCAGGCTCTGTAAAAGTAAAAATATTTCTCTCTTTAAATTCTGGAAAAATGCAGCTTCAGTGAAAGCATCATTCACACATTGTTTCTTTAAAGACAAAGGAAAACCAAGAAGAATAATTAAAACTCATTACATAGTCAGAGTAAACCATTAAGACAACACAGTAACAAAAATGTTTGATGAAAGTGAAAAGATGTCCACAATTAGTTGTGAACAAAGATGAGAACAGTTATGTCTAATCAATCCATAGTAAATTCTAACTTTTGAAAGTGTTTGCAATTTTCAACTTAGAATTAAAATTTCGAAGAATTACTCTAAATTTCTAATGACATTTTTTTCTGTAAATTTATGGACAATATTTACAAACACCTCCTTTGAAAAACTAATTTTTACAAATTAATTTCCAATACCAGTGCTTCAAAATCATATATTTTTTCTCTTATACTCCTAGCATTACAACAGTAACAATCAAGTCTATCCTTTTCTACTACTTCTGTACTAACTTACCATGCTAAATTTTTCATTTCCTCTTATTCCTTGTGTTTAGTTTTTTCTGGCCCTCACCACTGTTTAGTTTAGTTTAACACCTCCTTTATAGCTGAGTTAATAGTCTTAGAAAACAAGCCAGCTGCTACAGTATTTAAATGTAAACCTCCCATTCCAAAAAGCACCCTCCCTCCTCTGAACTAGTCGATATAAGTCCAGTTAATCTTCTCATTCTTACAGTTTACCTAAACCTAACATTTAACCCTAGTGACCTACTTATAAGTTCATTTACACAGATTATTCTATCCATATATCTTGTCAATAAATCACCCACAAATTCCACATACTTCTCTGATCCTTTTGTTTTCATTCTTTCCAACATTTCACGTGCAGAATCCAAATTCTGAAATTTGTTTGTCAACATAATAGGCTCATTACAACTAAATTCATTATTTTTTACTCTAATACTAATAGCACTCTTCCTACCTTCCTGAAAGTCACTGTCATCTGATGATATAAATAAATTATGCTCCCTCAGAATACTGCTTCCATTTCTCATGATCTACAATTTTTTTCATTGTCTTCAACTTATCCAATATAAAAATTCTACAAAAAACTTGTACAGCTTCGTCAGAAGATTTCTTAGGTACAAGTACGGAGCGGCCCGGCATGTCTATCTGTTCAAAGTTCTTCGCCTGTACTCTTGAGCGGCTAAAATAGGATTTACCGAACTTTATAGCGTCCTTATGGATGAAAGAACACACACTAGAAAGTATAAAAGAAAATGTTAAGAGACGGGGAGATTTGAACTCCCGATTCTTTGTTAATATCTATCAAATGTTTTTCTTATAATGTCTTGCGGGAAAACACTCATTATAAAAAGAATAACATATATGTATTGTTACTTACGGCTGTAATTGGACATCTACTTAGTAGAATTAAACCAATAAAATTATACTATAATAATATCTTGTGCCCGGCATAGCCGAGCGCGTTAGGCGTGCGATTCAAAATCCGAGGGTTGCGGGTTCGCATCCCAGTCGCGCTAAACATGCTCGCCTTTTCAGCCGTGGGGGCGTTATAATGTGACGATCAATCCCACTATTCGTTGGAAAAAAGGTAGCCCAAGAGTTGGCGGTGGTGGTGATGACTAACTGCCTTTCACTGCTAAATTAGGAATGGCTAGCACAGATAGTCACTGAAGAAACGGCTCTAGGCCTTTAGAAGATCTGCCAAGAACGCTATACAAGACATTTCTAGCAGAGAACATGTTTATTTGCCTGCTAAAGAAGAAAGACAGCAAAATCCGTGCAGGTTAAGAAAATCACATAATTTTATTAAAAGGCTGAGGATTCAGAAGAACAAAAGGAAATACTGACAACAAGACGGACTTTGTTCGTCACGACTCGTAAGTACCAGGTTTTTATGATTTAAGTTTGTTTTGAATTTTCGCACAAAGCTACTCAAGGACTATCTTTTTCTGAACCTTACTGGAATTCTGTTGATAGATTAATACCAATATTTTCAATTGATGGGCATCCTGTCTTCACGAGAGCTAAATGAGAAGTCAATATCATCTCATCCTTTCTAATTTTAAACATCTGACCAACCACTCAGAAGCTCCCTCTGAAATAAGATAACTTATTCAACTCCTAGGGTCGGAACTGACTGTCATCTATATTACGCAGGCACAACTGAAATTACGGATTGTAATTAGCTGCACTTTGGCTCGAATTTTAGACATTGAGACGCAACCCCATATGCTGAATTTCATGTACTGCTCTCCCATACAAATTGAAGATATTAGAATAAATTAATAAAGTTTAACTTTAGTAAATATCTGTTTCAAATAAGCGAGTTTTTTTCAGATGAGAAAAATACAATAGGTTTGACATCACTTGTGGATGATCGGTGATTTTTAATTTAATATGATTCATTTCACAGTAAAGTTTAAATTGTGTGGAGTTTGTATATCTTATATGTTTGTGAAATATCTTTCAACAACCATGACTTGTGTTTTATGTTTGTTAGTATCATTAACTTGACATGACAGCACTTGAATGTTTTAAGTTTTTCACCCATGTTAATATAAAACAGAAACATCATTCTGTATATTAACTTCTTTCACAAGATGTATAAAACCACACTCCAGTCTACCTAGGTCTAGATATAGTTACAGAAGCTATATTCTTGTATCCGATGACACGAGTGGACGACTTATTTATAGTTTAACTCAGATGGATCACTTGTAGTGGAGCTAATAAAACCTCTTGGAAAATTATACAGAATTTTCATAGGGCAGAAAAAGATCGAAAACAGCGAAGGTAAGCACCCTCTTGTTTGTACCACAACAGCGTTTCTTTTATTCTTATTACAATAACAGAGGTCCAAGACCACCTAGAGAGATAACCTGTTTTACCAATTGCGCCACTGTGTGTTGTCTGTTTGCCAGTCAGTCAGGAGACTCTACTATGATGTCAAATGAGTGACGCTTGAAATTGCAATTTGTTCTGCCGTGACATTGGTAAAACGTGCACATGCCATGAATCACAAGAAGAATTATGGACTCTGTAAGAGCATGACATATGAACTTTAAAAGCGAGAAATAAAAATATTTGTTACTCGTAATTTTGTTTTTGTCTACTATTCAAACAAAACACATTAGAGAACCCTTCAGTAAACGTCTACATTCTTAATATATTTCAAGATGAAAGGATTATTATTTGCAAGTTAATTCATTGTAGAGATGACAAAATTATTCTGACAATTATCATAGCATAATCCTGCAGAAACTAAGGTAACGGTTATAAAATACAATAATTACAATGTTTAATTGATGATGATGGTAAAAGGTCGCAATGATGTAATTATTAAAATTAACCTCATATAGAAGTTGCTGTTATTGTATTTGAAATTAATTATTTAGTCTATCAGATTCCATACTAGATATCAAGACAAAACCAGTTTAGATGCTATCTTATATTGTGGAAATTAGATTTTTTTATTTTATTTCAGGGGAAGAAAAATTGCCTGAATAATTAATTGGTTTTGAGATCATACACAAATCCAATGTTTTACATTGTAACTGAAACGACTGCATGAAAACAGTTATACACTCCCCTTTATTAGTTCTACCCTCTGAGCTAAAGAAAGAAGGTTAACAAAAACAGTTTATACAGTAGCTATGGTGGTCCTTAGACCCAATCCTTAGGTACCCTAATAACAATATTCGTCCAGCTTTAATAATCTCCATCTGTAACAACCTAACTCTTCCATCCGGTCACTCTTCTATCCAGTTACTTATCTCTTACACCAACAGAGATACGTTTCTTCACAGCCATTTATGAGGAACTTTGCAAATGCTTTCTGACAAATCCATATAAACCTAATCTACACTCTTACTCTGATCTATATAAGCAGTAACCTTTTCAAAGAACATCAAAAGATTTGTAACGTAAGATTTTCCTCAGTGGAACCATGGGTACTATACAATGCAATTCTAAACTTTGTTAACTGGCTTTGCAAAGCATTTTTTAACATAATTTACTAATATTTTCCCACAACCTATAAAAGACAAATAGGTGTACATTTACTGAGACAATTTGTATTACCTCTCTTTAAAAGAGTATTAACCTAAGCTTAATTCCAATCCTCTGGTTTCTACCAACTACTTAAGAACTGACAGGAAATAGTAGAAAATGGCTCACATATCCAATATTTATACTCCTTCAAAACCATTGGAGAAATGTGATCTGGCTCAGGAGACTTATCATTTTTAATAATCTAATTTTTTTAAACTAGTTCAAAATTAATGTAGCAATTTTTTTCAAACTCGTTTATTTAGCAACTGTTCAAAACGTGAAGTACTGCTTAAGTCTTCGTTAATGAAAATCGAAGAAAAACAAAATTTAGTAGCCCAGCCATCATATAATTATCATACACTAGCCTCTCTTTTACATCCATGAATGGCGCCATCTGCATTCTCTCACTTTGTTTACCCTTAATGTACTTAAAGAAATCCTCACTGTTCAATTTTTAATTTCCAGCCTGTCTTTTCTTGTACTTCCTTTTCGAAGTTCTAATTTCTTGGTTCACAATTGTTTTTATCTCCTAGAATCTTCTGAATCTCTTGTCGTACAAATCAATTTAAATTTCTTACATTTGTGATGCTTTTCTTTAATTTTATCTCTTAAACTCTTTGTGAACCAACTTTCTTTCTCTAAGGAATGTGGTTAATTTGAATATTGAAACTTTATCTTCAAAGTTTTTCCACACGTGATCAGTGGCGCCACATAATTCATCTGACCAAGTCACAATAGATGACTCTTGTTGCATCCTTTCAAAATGGCTCGGCATGGCGAGGTGATTAAGGCAACTTGTTATGCAACTCTCTAATAATTTTACGGAAACAATACACACAACTATGATGCAGCTTTTCAGTCATGTTACTAAAACGCTATATTTTACTTAACTTTAAATATTGCTACTGAAACAGTAGCTGTAAATGAGATGCGACTTGAAATGATATTACTGATACAAATTCTTATACAAGAAATTTGAAATTTAAATGATCCATATTTTGTAGAAGGGTAGAGAATTTTAAAGATATGAATATATATTTCAATAATCATGAAGTTAAGATTCTATCTTGTAAATATTGTATGCTTGTTTAATATTATAATTCATTAGACATAGAGAATTCAGTATAGAATTCAAAATATTGCTTGTAAAAGTAACTTCTGATTGACACTCTCTGTGTAGCGACAGCTGTAACGTTTCATCACGTTGGTCCATGTAACCTCGGTGTGATTTAATGTTTTTTGAAATAATGATTTTGAATTCATAAACTGATTGTTATATTAAAATAAAGACTCAAAGTACATGTAACAAAACCCAGTCATTATGATTTCCCAGCACCATTTCAACAGTCAAAGTCACTAAAATCTATCGGTATTGCATTTACCACTTCACTGTTTCATTCTCTGCTGTTCGAGGTATGCGATGAGTGAACAACTATGTAGTGGAAGCATCTTTTATAGATGTAACTTGTTTCACTTCTGAATATCTCCTGAAGTCTCCTGCGATCTTTAAATCCTCATGTAATTTCCAGTCACGTTCAGACATATTGTGTAGATGATGCTTCCTGATTATTTTCTACGAATACTTTGTCATTACTGAGCAGCTTGGATATTTATTATCATGTATTTCAGTGCGCTGTGTTGGTTTATTCCTGTAAGTTGTTTGTAGATATCAAATGAAATAATGTTTTCCATACAATATTTTATATTTCATTCATGTATCAGAGACGACAAAGCTACCAGTAAAGATATGTAGCTACATAATCAAACCATAGCAAGGTGTATTTTAATACTGAAAGGTCTTTTGTTTGTTTAGAATTAAGCAAAAACTACACAATAGACTACCTGTGCTCTGTTTACCACGGGTACCGAAACCCGGTTTTTAACAGGTGTGAGTCCGCAGAATGCTGCTGTGCCCCAGGTGGGCAAAAATGAAAGGGTTTTACGTTCTGCAGAATTAAAGATAATTAAATACAACAAGGTAAAACAAAACAATTCACTATTTCCAGAATTTTTCGAGGAAAGCTTTTGTTATATATCGAATACGCGAAACCTAAATAATATCTGAATAAAATATGTATTAGGGTTTGACTAGAATTTTAGATTTGTGTTGGTATTCCAAATGGGGTTATTGCCATGCAGTGATATTTTTACTTATGTCATCTTTGGCAAATATTATTCATTGTTTTTTGTTTATGAATGATGACTTCTACATTTAAATACATGTTCCTCGAAATGAATGTATTCTTAAGCCTTTGTTTGATCTTAAACATTACGATTTGGGATTCCAGTTAACATTAAAGTGCATTAATATCGGATAATAGTAGTGAGTGAAAAATGGAATACTCTATTGTTCACTGCTCATCTGAGTGAGCAGTTTCGAAATGATATTTAAATCATAGTTAAGAAATATGCGATACACACATTTTTGTAGCTGTTTTTAGTTTTTTTCAATTCTAATAAAAAAACTGGTCAAATAACTTTTGTATAAACCTAAAGAAAGATAAAAAGTAAAGGGAAATATATTCTACAAAAATAATACAGTATAAATCTACATGACATTCAACCTAAGATACATGAAATATAGTAGGCACCAGTTCAAAAGTAGTACACAATCACTGGCATGTTGCAAGGATAGTTTATCAAATGTTGTAAAATACTCTTAGAACATTTCATAGAATCAACACACAGTCGACTCAGAAACGTCAACAAGTATTATAAAACCTACATAGTAAGTATAATGACTGCTGCTCTGAAATTGTTCTGAGTTTTCTACGTCATTGTCTGAGAATTCATGACTTGCAAAACTTCCAAAAAATTTCTTTTATTAATTATTCTATGAATTTTAAGAAATTTCAATAAGTTATTTACTGAAGCAATTGTGTTGCGTAATTAAAACAAACGATTCAAAACAGAGTATAATCTGTCATGTTTGTGGTGAAGTCAGTGCACTGTATAACTTTTCATTTTACCAACAATTAGAGAAAAAAAAATGGTTAACACTAAACACTCGTTTGGACTGGGAAATAAACTTTTACCAAACTACAGCTTCTATACAAAAATAAATTATTTTTTTAGATCGTTCATTAATATTTTTTCTACCATTTTACTTTTAGTGAAAATAAACTCTTGAAAATACAACAAAAAAGTAAGTTGTCGAAAGAGGAAGATCGTGTTTCTCAGCAAATAAAAATTAGTATTATGGAAGTTAGACGTGCTATAAAAATAGTTACGTGTAACACAGACTTTGTACAGCGGCTTAAATATGTGGTCTGGACCCTCTCCAGGTATGTGATCTCCAAGAACAATTGTTGTGAAACAAATGAAGAAGTAATATATCAAGTCCAAATAGTCCCAGTCAGGCTCCAAACAAGAAAATATAGTAGCATGGATCAAACAGAACAGAGTGATTATTGCTGCCAGGAAAGTAGCAGAAAATCGACCCGTATCTCTAATTAAATCAAATTGAAGTACTGTGGAGAACAAGTCTAACATTATATTTTACTGTTCACAGTGTGTATCATAAATAAAGAACAATAAACTGGTAATATCTCATAATTCTCGGCGCAACAATTCTTTCTTTTTAATAATTTTGATGATATGTTTTTTAATGTAATTTTCAGGCGATATTTGATGTCACATATCCACAAGGAATAAGGAGACTTCTTGACCACTTACTATTTTTGACGTCACATATCCATAAAGAATAAGGAGACTTCTTGACCACTTACTATTTTTGCAGTTTACCAGCGATTTCAGCAAACTACAAATGTTGGTTGAATGTGTGTAATTAAATCAAAGTTATTTCATTGAATTTTACTTGTAGTAGTATATTTCATAAGACATGCATACAAGACAATTTGCATACAAATTACCATTATGACATTATCGGGATAAAATATAACTGTAAACAAAATGTCAAATAAAGTTGGTAATACATCTACTCTTTATTTAACTGAAACAAAACAGTCCAGTTCTACGATTCAAAAATAAATCATTTATTACGTCCATGTGTTCGACCATCGAAAGGTGATGATATCTTTACTGACGAAGCTGGTCTTCACTGGTCATAATAAATTATGTATTTTTTCAAGTATCAATTACATTTACGTTTTATTTTAAACATTCGTATTTCAGTGGTAAAAGTATGACGTTTGATATAAAATTATTAGTACACGTTGAATAAAAATGTTTTTGAGGTGGTTAAGGCAATCGACTCGTGATACGATGGTTAAGGATTCAAATCCCCGTTGCACCAAACATGTTCGGCCTTTCAGTGGTGTGGGCGTTATAATGTGACTGTCAACTCTACTGTTCGTTAGTAAAAGTGTAGCCTAAGAGTTGGCGGTGGGTGATGATGACCCTCGTCTTACACTGCTAAATTAACACAAATAGTCCTCGAATAGCTTTGCGCGAAATTCAAAAAGAAAACAAGAACAAGTGATATAGAGAAATTGGTAAATAAACAGAAAATTGATAATGTCTTAGTGTTTTTACTTCAGTTTTATAATATTAGAAGAAAATATGAAATACTGTTAACTTAGTAACAAAAATGGCATTTCAATGATACTGTTTGTTTGTTAGTAGACCAAACAGTAAAATGTCGTTTTGCAGTTTGAGGCGAATTGTTTTGATTAATATTGAAATGTAAACCTGTAAAACCCTCGTTTTACTTTAAAATTTTTTGCAAATCCAAGGAAGTATCACATTATATAAAATTAGTAATCCGTAATCCGGGAGTAGCAAATTAAAATTTTATAACTGAATATAAAAAACACATACCAAGTAAACAATTTCACAGAGAAGTGCAAAAACAAACAACAACAAAACTGGAAGAAAACTCAAAGAAAACTATTTATAAGATAATGGTGAATAGTGATTGTTGAATAAAATGAATCAATTATGTATCTCTATTTCAAGCAACATCATTCAAACACACACACTCTAATATAACTTATCTATTTTAAACAACATCATTCAAACACACACACTCTAATATAACTTATCTATTTTAAACAACATCATTCAAACACACACACTCTAATATAACTTATCTATTTTAAACAACATCATTCAGACACACACACTCTAATATAACTTATCTATTTTAAACAACATCATTCAAACACACACACTCTAATATAACTTATCTATTTCAAACAACATCATTCAAACACACACACTCTAATATAACTTATCTATTTTAAACAACATTTTTCTTTTCAGCACAAAAAAACAAAAACAAATACCAGTCGTACTTAATATAACATCTTTATTTTAAATGTCGTCATTCTGATTTCCTCACCAAAAACCTGAAACATCTAAATACTGAATACTATATATAACCACCCTAGGCAAATGCAACATCCTCATTTTTACAGTGATAGTAGTATTTTATAATTTTAATAATAACAATTGTATTATTACTCAAGTTTACAGCAGGAATTTTCAATACTGTAATATCTGATGATGCTACCTACAATGTTCAATATTCTCACACTTGATAATGCTACAATATTGAATATTATAATATTTAGTAATAATACCATATTCAATGTTTTAACACTTGATGATGTTACCATGTTCAATGTTCTAATACTTGGTTATATTACAATGTTCAATGTTCCAATACTTGGTTATGTTACAATGTTCAATGTTCTAATACTTATAATACAATTTGTACCATAAGATGTAAGTACACATTTTAATGATAAACAGTTTTGTTGTTGTTTTTGATACTTGAAATCTGCACACAAACTGTACATGGTAGCTGTCCCTAATTTCGAAATTATAGACTAGAGAGAAGGCATCTCGTTAATATCACCCATCGCGTTCTCTTGGGTACTATAATTGAATAGTCTACCACCTTTATGACATTCTTACTATTTCAAAGTATTGAGTGTGAAGAGCCAAGAGACACAAACCATCGGTCCTCAGATTGACAACCGTCACGATAACCATTAAAAACGCTTAGACTAATTACAAACTGCTTTTCAATTTATAGAACTAAATGATGAATTCTTCAAATAGAATTTTCATCCTGAACAGCACATAATGAAATACAAAATGTAAAGAGTGTGGTCAGTATACCAGAGAGATGGTAGCCAGTCAATAACACGTTATCACAAATAGGTGATGTGGTTAGAGCACTCGACTGGTAATCTGGGAGTCGGGTGTTCGAAACAGCCGTTCCACCAAATATGCTCCCCTTTTCAGCCGTGCGTGTGTTATAATATAATAGTCAATCCTACTATTCGTTGGTATAAAAGTAGGACTAGAGTTGACGGTGCGTGGTGATGATTAGTTGTCTTCTCTCGAGTGCAGATAGACCTGGTGTAGTTTTGTGTGAAATTAAAAAACAAACAACTTGCCAGAGAGACTTTCAATTTTATGGTGCGCCCACAGCCATAATGCAGGACGTGTTTAGCGGCGTCACGTCTTGAACCTGAGCTCCATTGATCGGTAAGCTGACTTTGTAACTATTTGTCCACCCCTGGTTCCGCCACAAAAGACCAATGTATCACCTTAATATAGGAAGGTGATGTACCATCACAATAAATATATATAATATATTATTATAAAAGGCATTCTAATAGTCTACTTCTTACTGCTGCAGTAGCGAAGTGTTGGTAAAGATGCCCGAATTTGTAGTTTAAGAAGTGGAGAAACCACGTATCGTGGATCATTAAGCGTTTTACGTAAGCTGTCACCATGATTAATGTTAGTGAAATACCAAGTAACTCACACACGATACAAAAAAAACTCCTTCCTCTTGATAGTGGAGCCACGTAACTGTAACCTGTATTACAAAACTCAGATTAATATCTAAAAACACACAGTAAGTGTTTTTATGTCTCTGTCATATGTCTGCAAAAATCAACATCAAGTATCTCTGTTTTCCTGAAATTATGGAGAAACGTTCTTTACAATGACTAGCTGGGGTATCTGTACTGTGAATGGAAGTTATGTGAATTCATGATTAATGAAAGGTTATCTCAGGATATGAAAAGATTTATCTCTACACATAATAAAAAACACCCTAAAATAGCAAAAATAAAATTATGAAACCATAAATTTGAATGTATCTCCACATGGATGCGTCGCGCCAAATGTGCTCGCCCTCCCAGCCGTGGGGACTTTATAATGTTACGGTCAATTCCACTATTCGTTGGTAAAAGAGTAGCCCAAGCGTTGGCGGTGGGTGGTGATCACTGGCTGCCTTTACTCTAGTCTTACACTGCTAAATTAGCGCGAAATTCAAAAACAAACAAACAAACCTCATGGATGCAACAAACCTTCATGGCAAATTTAGTGAAGATCCATCTCAAATGCTAAGTAATGAGAGGGAAAAAAAAAAACCAAATTCAAAATTGATTACTTGTGTATTTCGTCATGGATCTAATGAACTTCCATACCGATTTTTGGAAAAGATCCATGCAAACTGTGCGAAGTATTTACATGGCCAAATAACAGACAGTACTATTCTTTTATATATATGACGCCAGTAAATTAGATCTGGGTGTGTTGTATTTATGACGTCATATGTTCACCCCGAGAGCGGAGAAAAATGAATTTCTTCTGGAGAGGAAACTGAAGTGAAATCAGAAATTCGTAACCCCACTGCAAACCTACATGCACTCAGGACAAATATTTCGAGATTTTCTAGGTTACGCATTGCATAATAAAAACGTTTTTTCAAGTATCATTCAAGCAAAAATTCCACTATAGTATGAAGAGTAAACTTGGTAAGAAAACATGGCTTTACCAAGCACCAAGTGTAATGCAAATATAAATATAAGACCGTAAGGTAAAAATAGATAAACACACATAAACTTTTAGAACACCTACATTACCTCTTTGTTTAATCTTTCAGTTACTGTAATTATGTTTAACTGCCTTTCTTTAATGCTTTTATAGCTATGCCTTGTTTATTTTTAAATAAACCGATACGAGAAATGAGTCTTAGGTTACATTTCTTAAGCTTAGAAATATTAGAATGAAAAACCCCATCGAGAATAATTTTTTAAAATTTTACAGACGTTAATTAAAGACAGTTGATACTTCAGCTTACCATTCTATACCCACAATTTTTATTATATTCTTACAGTATTATGTATTATATCTGTTAAAGTTTACACTTGTAATATCACGTGGCAGCAAAAACTTTAAGTTTAAATTTGTCTTTTAAACGTTTCTTACTAAAATAAAGTAGTAAAACTTA
The DNA here is from genome assembly GCF_004210375.1 of Tachypleus tridentatus. Taxonomy (NCBI): domain Eukaryota; kingdom Metazoa; phylum Arthropoda; class Merostomata; order Xiphosura; family Limulidae; genus Tachypleus; species Tachypleus tridentatus. Next base: position 109,615,726 of record NC_134834.1, read on the forward strand.
GATATTATAAAAGTTGTAACGTACTTTATAATAACAATTTCATTAAAATACATACATATTAAAGTGGTTTAATTACATTTTAACGTAACTCAGTGACATGCGCATTAGGGTTTGAAAATGGCTTCGTTGACACATGTTGACAGGAGTAATGCCATACTTTTAATCATAACATATACATAACAACTACTTTATGTCTACGACCAATGACGAACTCAATTTCTGTAAATCTGAAGCATAATATTTTCATATCAACTACTTTATGTTTACAATCAATGACAAACTTGATTTCTGGTAATATATTTCCAGTCAACTTCAGAGGTAGTTACTTTAAAGTTACTAAGTTCGTTAGTAACATCTTTCTTTGTTAGGGCTGTGGTATATAACCATATCTTGTTTTTTTTACCTCCTTGTATTAATACTGATTTATTTTAACATTTGGTATTCATGCAGTTCCAGCATAACATGGTCAAGCAAGTCACTAAATTTCCTTTGCTCAACATGTTTTGTATCATTCACCTAAATAACACTACATGTCTTTTTTGTGGTAGAAATGGCAGTAACATCATCTATTCTTTGTGAAGTTGTACATTTAAGATTTTTATTGAAAGTCGAGTGATCTCTGGAAAAATTAACTTCCAAATATGTAATGTTAACCAGGTTGGATGAGTGTGTTGTTGATGAGTTAATTCAATTAGTAACATGATATTTATTCAGTTTGGAACATGGTCTTAACAGAATTATTATTCCTTGTGATTTCATCCAAACACCTTAAAAAAACATCAAACCTTACTCTCCACTAAACGCAACCATCCATTGTAGCATATATTTGTTTGAATAAGGATCATTTACTTTGATTTTACATTTATGTCTCACAAATTAAGGTAATCTAATATTACAAAATTATTTCACACTACATGTCTTGAAGAATCTCCAAATATTTAGCAGAACTATAGTGCAGGAAATCGGTGCCAATTTCAATTTGTAAACTCATCGTTAGAAATGTTAAAATATACATGTTATTTTTATAAATTCTATATGTATTATTTTGGTATAAGTTAAATGACTAATAAATTAGTAAAGTTTGCCGAATACATTATATATTAGAGTATTTTAGCTGTATTAAGAGAGTTCAGTATACTGAATAACTTGGATCAACTAATAAGTAAAACAAATACAAGTCGGTCCCTAAACACGAAGCAAGATAGTTGTTGGACCTGCTGTCCTTTATTCAGCTGACCCAAATGTACCTGAAACTACTATGCGATTATCCCACATTTCCCGATCAAACTCTATATAATTAACTACTTTTATCTCTCAAAATTGAATAACATAATTAAAATCTGGATGTACAATGCCTAGTATTAAGTTATGTTTGAGGAGATTTCAATCAAAGTATTAATCGGGAACGATTTTTAAATCTTCTGTTTTGCTTTACAAGGTGATTTGTTACACTAGAGTTTAAACAACTATCTAAAAAAATAATTATGTTTAATATATAATACTGTACAAAATAAAACAAAAACTATATTCTTGTCTTTCTATAGATATTTTCAGAAATCTTTGATTTGAGCTTCTTTCGAGCTGTCTAAAACTATTTACATTCATATTAAAAGCTCGATAAATTCTCATTGTCAAAAATTATTAGACACAACTATAACTTAGTAATATTCTTATAATAAAACAGTTGCTGTATACTTCATTACCAGTATCAGTAATATGTCTTTAAACGTTCGGGACTCTTTCAGCAATATTGCTGACACTTGAATATAGCTTATAACCAGAAGAGACTTATCAATTATCATATCAAAAGAACCTTCAGTCAAATATCAAACTATTATTCTTCTACATTTTATATATCCAATATACTTATGTCTATTATTATAGAACACACCTTACAATAACAATGTGAAATTACAGGCTTGAGAAAAAAACTGATACATTTATTGACAAAATTTCTAAATACACTGTTATTCTATAAACACTTTATTTCATAAAATACCAGATCAACTTTCATTATACTTTTCCACACTATGTTTTTATTACGGTTGCAGATAAAGTCTATATTTTACATCTGTATAACAATACGAGAAAATAAACATTGATACATGATACTAAACATATTTCAATACACAAATAAACGAATAATGGATTCAAAATAAACTAAAGACGTAAGATTTCACTTTGTCGGCTCAGAAAATTATTTTACGTTTCAAATGTTTTATTGAGATGTAATCGAGTATCTTCTACTTCATTGAAACATCATCAAATATATTAATAATAAGAGGTGCAACTGAAGTTAGGTTGGTTTTTAATTCTATACTTTGGATTCTGGCAAAGAAAATCTGCGAGAGCTGTGAGTTTAGAAAGTGTATATTGAAGTGTAGGAGGTTTTGTTTTTGATTCTGCAGGTAATGGAAATGTTTTTGAATGATTCTCATCGACAGGTTTAAAGAGATGGTTGGTAATTTCAGTTTTCAGCAATCCATCAATTTCCCTTGAAATTATTGGCTTTTTGTTATCCTTGTGAAATAAACAAAAATATATTAATAATATATTTGTCTGAAACAAAATCGGTCACGTAAAATAAATAATATTCTTATTTAACGGAAAAACATTCGTAATTAAGTAACTCAAATGTATTAATATTGATGTTAAAAATACATTAAACTCATTTCATTTTTAAATATCAGATGTGTGGGTTTTAATATTTTCCTCTAGCAATATTTAGTGTAAATATTAATCTGTCCTATATATAGATATATAGTGGTTTGTCATTTTAAGAAAATAAAGAAATTTCGATAAGTATTGAAACACAGAAAAAGTAATTAATGCCAAATTACTTTCAGTGCTTATGATGATTTATCAATATCAGTTTACGTTCATCTTAACTTCACAGCTAACTTCACTTTGTGTACGTGACAACCGAGTAGCAAAACAGTTAAAAAACTGGTCCACCAACACTTGTAATGCAGGAAGGACGTAATAAAAACCTTAGCTACTAAGTTATTGTTCATATATCTCACACTGTAAAACGAATTCATATTATTCATTTACTATTGAAATATTAAAAAATATCTGAAATATCGTACGGTGATAAACAACTTCTTGAAAGTCGTTTGTTTTCTCATTTCACCTAAAAACCCCGATGTTAAAATTCTATAATGTAGCAGTGAAAGAATAGAGTTAAGGCACCGGTTTATCACCACCAGCCGTCAACGCTTGGGCTACTCTTTAACTAATAAATAGTAAAAAAAAAAAAAAAGAGGAAATTTTAATTACACATTAAATGAGTTACCTGGTGAATTTATATTTCTAACGAATACGGATAATTAACACTTGAATTTAAATTGTTGTTTCACCCACTGTAAGTACTAGTTAAAAATTCGAGTTTAATTTCATAGTCCTAAAACTCCACACCTTCCTTATTCGTAAGCCTATTACATGTTATAAATATTTAATCAGTATAAAACTCATTACCTATAAACTTGAGGGAATTCGATCCTATTGGATGCCTCTGTACCACCTGACAATAAACAAATTAAACCAATAAAAATATTATGCTTACCATAATAAAAGTATTAGAAGTGGTATTCCCACCGTGGCAAAAACAAGTGGAGGCGTAAATAACTTTTCTATGAGGGATGCTGAAATTAATACAATATTATCATTGTTTAACATTGATATCGTTTCTTAATAAATGTTTTCAAGTCGCACCAGTTGGGTAATATTTAACCTGAGAAAAATATTTAATTTCAACTTATTAAAAAATTCCTATAACTAAAGGAAACCAACGGGAATGAAGCACCGAAACCATTTGTTAAAACCTAGTCGTAACTTAAATTACAGAAGATGTTTTTATTAAATCAGATATATAGCATCTTTTTTTAAATAAATGTGTCAAAAAGACATCCATTATACAGAGATCATTGTACAAACATTTATATAAATACTTATTTATGGAGTTTTACTAAATTTTTTTCTCCAAAATCATAGACGTACGAAGAATTTTTCAGAGGGTGGCTGTAGAATTTTTGTTCCATTGAATTTATATTTTCTGCTTCAGTTTTGTCTGAATTAAAATGAAAAATCTGTCCAATTAACTGTAGGTATTAGAAGCTAGAGGGGCTGTTCCGATCGTACTCAATTTCATTACCATTATTTGTAGCCGCTGATTGTGTCAGTTTTGACCAAAAACACTTTTCAAATTTTACTCTTCTCTGTATATCGGATTCTAATACCAATTTTAAAACTGCTAAATGAATAAATGTCCATTGTATCGTTACACTGTGGACTTTGAAGATATAGTTTGATTCCCACTGTTTCAATCATTTGCCAAATGAAAACAGTTGCTGATTTGTAAACTTTTAGCCTATAATCCTTTGTTAAGTCAAATTATTGTTTATTACTCTGTAAACAATATAAATATGTGTCCAGCTTCATCACAATTATGTTGTTTTTCAATTGTTTCTTCTCTTCAGTAATCATAATAAATGATGAAGTTGACCAGGATAGATTAGAGCCCCTATACTCCTATCTTGTCGAATTCTGAAGTTTTTTCTGATTTATTGGAAAACTGAGCCCCCTTTTAAAACATTGTCCTCACTTCTACGTAGTTACCAACCATGACACAAGAATATTTTTATTTCGGAGTTTTTTTGTAATCATTCGGACATAAGATGCTAAGAATGTAGCCTAACGTGCCATAACTTGCAAATACAACAATACGCTACTGTATTTTATATTCTGTATTGTGAGAACGTATAATTCAGATCGTTAGAAAAAACAAACGTATTTTTGAACAAAAAAACATGAAAGTCGGAGAAAATTAGGAACAAACGGTGATAATAAAATAACTTAAGTTAATTAAAACTAACAAAAAAGAGAAATTAAAATCTTAAAAGTTAACTGATATAGAACATCGAAAAAAAAACAGTCAAACCTCTGTTTCAAACAAAAATCTAATAAAATCAGGAGTACCAAAGAACAAAATCACAACAAAATAATTTGTTTGAATAGTAGAAACAGGTCACTTGTCTGAACTTGGTATTAAGTTCATAACGTAAGTTGGTTTATTCAAAATATAAGGAGTGGTTAATATTAAACTACATAAATAACATCACTTGTTAATGATACTGACTAGAATATCTAAAGTTATTTGAAAGTTAAGCATTTGCAGCAATAGAATTTCTTAATATACCTGAGACAAAGTGGTTCTTAGTGCGGTTATAAGTATGTAATAAAACTTACGTTTACATGCATCCCGTGAAGAGGATCCTGGGTTTGTAAATTGTTTTTCAGGACAAGCCGAACATTTGTATGATCCAAAATAATCACTATAATGATCCTTGGGACACGGGACACATTCTTCCTGTTTTTTGTTTCTGAACTGTCCAGGAGGGCAGGGAACTTAATGAAAGAAATAATTTTTAACGTATGTATTTAACCATATCCTAAACACCACGAATTTGACAAAAACAAGGGAATTAAATCATGTAACAGAACCAACACAAGCTCGTTAAACATTTATTTTTATAAATAAATATGTTATAGTATTTATAAGTTTTCTCTAAAAGCTGCTTTGTTAATATCTTTTCCAACAGAATCGTCAGATACATCGAACGCACAGAAAAAATTAGTGAAGATCAATTTGAAATAGTGTTTATGTGTACATATATATGAAAAATATATTTTTATGTATTGCAGATCGATGTATTATTGGTACCTTAAAATACACAAAAATAAATTTAAAATTCTGATTTTGTATCTTAATCGATATTCTACAGTTTCCATAATAATGAAAACGCTTTCCAAAATTTTTCATAAAAGATGTTAGTAGGGTTTAATATTTACTAATTAATAAAATAGTTTCCATAACTTAGTCTGTTTATTTGGAATTAAGCACAAAGCTCCACATTAGTCTATAAGTGATCTGATCTCAACGGGTATCGAAACCCGATTTCCAGCGGTGTGAGTCTTCTGACAAACCGCAGTACCATTGGTTGTTATTTTCATAAAGTAACCTCTTTTTCACAATAATACCACAATTTAAATATTTGAAAAACGTTTCTTATGTGGGATATTTTCCGCAATACATTTATTTATGTTTTTGTTAACATTTTGTGGGCATTTGTTGTGTTTTTGTAAACTTATTCTGAAACACGATGCAACGAATAGTTGAAAACAAATGAACTTGGAGCCATTTGAATAGTAGACCGCAACGCTCTCCATTAGGAAACCTTGCTATTTTCATCACGTATAGTAAGTTGTAGGTCTTATAGAAATTTTACCTAACTGCTAATCTTTTATGTGATAATGTAATTAGCACAGGTATTTTTGTAATGTGATATTTCGTTTTAACTGAAAGTCACAAAAAGTTTATTACATATATTGCTTACTTCACATATTATTTTGCGTCTCTGTGTAAAATAAATTAAAATTCAACCGATTTTTCATCATCCTGTCTTGAAAAATATACTTGAAGAAATATACTAACAAAAACACTTTACAAGGTTTCAATAAAAACATTTGAGTTGTGATGAATCCAAATGTACTTCATGTTTTATCTTTAAATTAATGAAAACACATGTGTCGACGAAACAGAATTTTTTCCATAAAAAAGAGAAAAAAAAGTACATCGTTATTCACAACTTACAGCAATCACTCTTCCCTAACATGTATCCATAGGGACAAATGTTGTTGTTATCTGGTGGCGAATAAACTGAAATAAAAAATTAAATAAAACTGTTAAAATTTGCCAAGTTAACCATTTTACTGACATAAGTTAAACAATCTTTTTTTGTATGTTTTAACACGAAGTTTTAATGACGATATGTGAAATTGTCTAGTGAAATGTTTTTGTTTATAAACGATTTATAATTTTTTTGTAAATTTATAAGTGTAAACCATCAGTTAGTTAAACATCTTAAGCTGGAATGTTTATATCACATCAACATTCAGTAACACAGATGACTCTTATGTCGGCATGATACTCACAGGCAACATCTTTGATGAGTTTGACATTTTAAAGTCAAGATAATGCATAAAACTAGAAACTATGTCTAGAGAGTTATGGGAAAATGCTCTAATAGAAAGATTGTGGATCTTTAACATCATTGAAAGTCACTGAAGTAGCTTCGAGCTTTCCTTACAAAAAGACTGTGTCCGCGTATCTTTGGGCAAAGAGAAACAATATTGTTAGCGCTCCTGATCTTCTGTCTATCAAGCTCATTAAGAGTTTGTTAGATCTTAGAACCCAAATACTCACAGGTGGTCTTACCTGTTTCCCAAACTCGCCAATTGCTCGGATCATCAGACATTGAAGTGTCCCCGATGCTGTGCTTGTCAATATACTTTTGACTTTTCGCATCATTATGGGATCCCCATTTATTGAATTCTCCCGAGGCTTCACAATGATTAAGACCGTTCTTGAAAATACCCACCAAATTAGTTCAGTATTGAGTCTTTTATAAACGAAAGTTGAGCTCCAACGGACACGTGAATGCGTAGAAATTTGTTCCCATATAAGTTTATTGTTCAATAATCTTAATTTTTGTTGATCATAAAGGAGTGCAAAATGTAATAAACTGTCATCTATTCATGATAATTTTCGGGTTATTGTTCTATTACATTTGTTTAGTGTTCCCTTTTTTTGTCAGTAGTTATACCTCACGATTATTTTGCTTCATGAACACTCAGAAACTAATCGAAACGGTTATTTCTAGTTTGCCAATGAAAACGAAATGCGACCCTTTTGAAAGCTCTCGGATATAAGGTATCGTATTTTTGATTTAGTAGCTTTTTGCGAAGTCCTCATGACCCATGAGAATATGAAACTTATAGAGTAGCTTATAGGGTGCAATAAAAAACACTATTATTATTATTGAGAAATGAAAATTAAGGAAAATATATTTATGCATACAATACAATAAACTCCATTTGTAGCTAACAACATCGCTGAATAAATATTTTTGTTTGTAACCAGGTGAGATACATTTAACTTCAATATCTTCTCCTCGACGGATGTACGTGTACTTAGCTTTTACATGTGTGCTTGGTAAAATAGCTCTTTCAAACACCGTAGTTTGGATTTCCACAAGGAAGAAAACTAAGGCAAATAAAATTCGCAATAATAAATCCATTATTCAGGAAATTTCTCTGTCTCTTTGATTTGCGTACGCTATGGGCTACTTGTCTCTAAAGGTTTATGTTGCTAAGATATGTTAATAACCTAAATAACTGTTGAAATTACACAATATATATTGTTGTTGAAGAACTCTTAGTAACTATATTGTGATCGTCTAAAATAATATTCAGGTAACAATACTTATAAAGTTATATATTAGTATTAAGCCTGTTGTAATGAGTATTGTTTCGCAAAATTGAAAAAGAAAGGTTCGATTAATAATAATAAATATCAAATTGGCACGTATAAATGAGAACGTTAGATACGTAAACAATAAGGTATTATATCGTCACGATTAATTATTCAATGGACTTCGTCATCTTAGTAGTGACGGATTGACTCCTTGGATATGTGTCTGGTTGTTGGGATAGGTTTCACTCAATACCTCTATTCCGGATCTTAGGTTTTCCTCTCTCTCGACGCCGGGGAATCGCTCGGAAGCTACCATCCCCGGGCGGTGCCAAGTAGCATGGGTTTGGCCGTCGCCCTGGCACCCCACGAACGTTAAACCATAGCTTTTATCATTAAAATTACTTTCCATATTTATTACAACCAGCTCTGATGTACGGTAGGTCAGTCCCTACAAAATGCTAATACAGGGTAGGGCTGCAACCTCCTACCGGGCACCCATATAGCTAGCGAATTCGGTGAGTCCTCGCTACGGTTTGAAAGGTTTTCCTTCCTTTGTCTGGAGCTGACCGCCCCTGCCTTTGGACGTATGATGGTCGGCGAGCCCATCGTACGGGTTTTTGGTGTTCTCCTTCACGTGTGGAGGATTCAATTACAGGGGACCCTGTATCCAGCCGCACCGCTGGGAGGTACCTCCAAGGCCAGTACTGTAGCAATGTTCTATGGCTCTATAGAGAGTCAGTCCGTCACTATTTATATGACGAAGCATTTGGCTACCCAAAGGAGTCAATCCGTCACTATTATCCAGTAAAATTATGTTCTGTTGATGTTTTGTTCGAAATTCTTGACCCAACTTTTGTTCTACGAAACATGCTCACCCTTTATGATACGTGACTGGGCGGTTCATTGTTACAAGCAATCCCACAGTTCCTCTGTGAAACAGTGGTTGGTGAGTGGTGATCACTAGGTACCTATCCTCTTTAATTTCACTGCTAAATTATCGACGGCTATAGCAGATAGCCCTCGTGTAGTATATAGCCAAATTCAAACAAACCAATACTCTCTTCAGACAAATATTATAAGATAATGAATTTTTCAAAGTTTTGCTCACTAAAATGGAGAAACTTTGGAATGATGTATCGAAGTTTGCATTCTGAAAGAAAGCACATTTCAAGATTTTCCTTTTTAACTTTAATTTTCAGAGTCACAGCATACAGACAACAGTTCGTTTACATATGGTCATATCAATATATTAGCAATCATTGTATCGAACGAAAATGATGTTTGACGATTAATTGTATAACTGTATTGAAGATGAAGAAATACTTTGATATAATAGAAGGGGACAGAGGTAAAGTTTTCAATATTTTACATATTCCATCTTCAGTATACAGAGCAAAATAGAAAGACGTAATTTCTAACTAACTAAATAAAATATATTGCTGAAATTACGATAATGTGAAACTAAAATACACAGAAAGTAAATTACTGACAATAAAACATGCTGTAAATATTTTAAAATGTGCTATTTGAATGAAGACTACATGATATTCGGTGTAGATTAAAGTTGTTTAATGTGAATGGTTTCTTTAAGTGCTAATTCCAGATCAGTGTTATCCATACAAAGGATACTTATATTTTAATGTTCGTGTCCTGTTTCTTCACAATATTGCTTTATAATTGAAAACCATGAGACACTCAACTTTTCTGAGTATTTTCATGAACAACCCAAAATTTATTAACTCGTAAGTTAGGTTTTTTAATACAACAGGATTTACCGTCCAACAGCAGCTTGCCGCAACGGGTCGTACGTCTAGGCGCAGCCGTTGCGAAAAGTGCCCGCAAGGTTGGCGGCGGGTCGTTCGATTCGTCGTCCCTAGAGGATATGGTCGGCATTTCGAACACCTGCTCCCGCCGAGTAAACGCATTGGCCTCGGTACAAGTCGAACAGAGTCTCAGAGCATGTGCACGCGAGCGGGAAATTTAAACACCCGCGCCCGCCGCCTACCGATGGGGGAACCCATTTTCTCGGCCTGTTTCGCGCGTGCGTGGTCAAACAGCAGCTTGCTCCAACGGGTCGTACGTCTAGGCGCAGCCGTTGCGAAAAGTGCCCGAAAGGTTGGCGGCGGGTCCTTCGATTCGTCGTCCCTAGAGGATATCGTCGGCATTTCGATCACCTGCTCCCGCCGAGTACACGCATTGGCCTCGATACATCTCGAACAGAGTCTTAGAGCATGTATCAGCGAGCGGGAAATTTAAACACCCGCGCCCGTCGCCTACCGACGGGGGAACCCATTTTCTCGGCCTGTTTCGCGCTAGCGTGGTCCAACAGCAGCTTGCTCCAACGGGTCGTACGTCTAGGCGCAGCCGTTGCGAAAAGTGCCCGAATGGTTGGCGGCGGGTCCTTCGATTCGTCGTCCCTAGAGGATATGGTCGGCATTTCGATCACCTGCTCCCGCCGAGTACACGCATTGGCCTCGATACAACTCGAACAGAGTCTTAGAGCATGTATCAGCGAGCGGGAAATTTAAACACCCGCGCCCGCCGCCTACCGACGGGGAACCCATTTTCTCGGCCTGTTTCGCGCGTGGGTGGACCAACAGCAGCTTGCTCCAACGGGTCGTACGTCTAGGCGCAGCCGTTGCGAAAAGTGCCCGAAAGGTTGGCGGCGGGTCCTTCGATTCGTCGTTCCTAGAGGATATGGTCGGCATTTCAATCACCTGCTCCCGCCGAGTACACGCATTGGCCTCGATACAACTCGAACAGAGTCTTAGAGCATGTACCAGCGATTGGGAAATTTAAACACCCGCGCCCGCCGCCTACCGACGGGGAAACCCATTTTCTCGGCCTGTTTCGCGCGTGCGTGGTCCAACAGCAGCTTGCTCCAACGGGTCGGACGTCTAGGCGCAGCCGTTGCGAAAAGTGCCCGAAAGGTTGGCGGCGGGTCTTTCGATTCGTCGTCCCCAGAGGATATGGTCGGCATTTCGATCACCTGCTCCCGCCGAGTTTTTAGTTTTTAGGACGTTACGTGTACGTTTTTCGCTCAGAACTGAGCACCAGTTTGACGCTACTTAGGGTAGCGACGCGGAACTTGCCCGCATAGGCTCTCGCCTTTTATCGCACTTTCAAATGCCGTACTATTGGGTTCTGATGGCATTAAATTTAGTTTCCTTCTATATATAGGGAGCATAGTCTGTCTGAGACGGACTTCAAAGGGAGGACGGCTTTAAGAAATTTTCTCCCGTATAGAGTGATGCCAAAGCCGGCATCGATGTGAGGTGAGTTCGGTGAAATTTGAAAAGTGGGAGGAAACGTCTAAATCACTTTGATAGTTAAAAACGTTGTTTTTCAGCGTTTATTTTCACCACTTTTTCACTCAAAACTGAGGACCAATTTGACGCAGCTAAGGGTTGCGATGCGGAACTATCCCGCTTGGTCCCTCGCCTTTTACCGCACTTTCAAATGCCGTACTAATGGGTTCTGATGGCAATAAATTTAGTTTCCTTCTCTATATAGGGGCATAGTCTGTCTGAGACAGGATGGAAACATTGTGTTCTCTCACCTGTTAACCTGGCGTGCCAGGGACCTGTGGGCTGGTTACGGCCCGTTTCCACACAGGTGGTGAGTACTAGCGAAAACGACTGCCGATAGTGTAAAGAAATGGCCGAACAAACAATGAGAGTGGCCGAGAGAGATTGAATGAACAAACGTAATGGTGCATTGAAACAATATATTGGAGCGAAAAGAACGTTGCGAGAAGTGATGGTTTTAAGAATACTGTATGGCGTTTTCCTAGTAAGTTTGTCGTTCTACCCGTCGCGGTGGATTCGGAACCACCTGTAACGGTGGTTTTTGACGTGCCCGGTTTGAAGAGGTTACTGTCGTAAAATATGCGGGTAGCTGTTTCCCGTTCCCTCTCGGTCTGAGCGGGGATAAAAGCAGTACGTGCATTTGACCGCACGCCTACGAGTCAATCCGAACGATTAGCCTGTCTCACTCAGAGACACACGAGATGCTGGACCCGCAGCGTGCTCTGCACCACCCGTTGAATTTCAGCTTGTCAAACCAAGGGTCCGAGCGGCCCTTCCCTTTCACGGGGCATGTCAATAACGGTGACTGTTTCCCTTTCCCTCTCAGTCCGAGCAGGGATAAAAGCAGTACGTGCGTTCGATCGCACGCCTATGAGTTAAGCCGAGTGATTAGCCGGTCTCAGTCAGAGACACACGGGTTGCTGGACCCGCAGCATGCTCTGCACAAGCCGTTGAATTTCAGTTTGTCAAACCAAGGGTCCAAGCGGCCCTTCCATTTCACGGGGCATGTCAATAACGGTGTCTGTTTACCTTTCCCTCTCGGTCCGAGCGGGGATAAAAGCAGTACGTGCGTTCGACTGCACGCCTAAGAATTAATCCGAGCGATTAGCCGGTCTCAGTCAGAGACACACGCGATGCTGGACCCGCAGCGTGCTCTGCACGAGCCATTGAATTTCAGCTTGTCAAACCAAGGGTCCGAGCGGCTTTTCCCTTTCACAGGGCATGTCAAAAACGGTGACTGTTTACCTTTCCCTCTCGGTCCGAGCGGGGATAAAAGCAGTACGTGCGTTCGACCGCGCGCCTATGAGTTAATATGAGCGATTAGCCGGTCTCAGTCAGAGACACACGGGATGCTGAACCCGCAGCGTGCTCTGCACCACCCGTTGAATTTCAGCTTGTCAAACCAAGGGTCCGAGCAGCCCTTCCCTTTCACGGGGCATGTCAATAACGGTGACTGTTTACCTTTCCCTCTCGGTCCGAGCGGGGATAAAAGCGGTACGTGCGTTCGACCGTACGCCTATGAGTTAATCCGAGCGATTAACGATTGTCTTTTGTTATGAAAGACGTTCTGTTCCCACTGCTGATGCGACGAGTTTCGGGTAACTATGCCGAGACATCGGAATATGCATCATTTTCGATGTAGCTTAGTGTGGGTTGAGCTGTCCTCTGAAGGTCGGTTCTTCCTGATACGCCCTAGTTTGTTTCATTTTATCGGAACTGTAGTTTTGGAGAACTCGTACTCCAGAGTGTGCAAGAGGTCTCCCTCGTGAATGGTGACACGAAGTAGACAGAGAACGGCAGGCGTGTATCTAGCCACGCGTCTGCCGATTCGAGAGTGGTGTTTCTACTCGCCGTTGGAGTGGGTAGCGTGCACCGAACGAGAAAAGATACCTGGTTGATCCTGCCAGTAGTCATATGCTTGTCTCAAAGATTAAGCCATGCATGTCTAAGTACATGCCGAAATAAGGTGAAACCGCGAATGGCTCATTATCCAGCCGTTGTTCCTTAGAACGTACTTTCCTACTTGGATAACTGTGGTAATTCTAGAGCTAATACATGCAACAAAGCTCCGACCTCACGGGACGAGCGCATTTATTAGACCAAGACCAATCAGACCTCCGTCCGCAAATGATGGTGACTCTGGATAACTTTTGGCTGATCGCACGGTCTAGCACCGGCGACGCATCTTTCAAGTGTCTGCCTTATCAACTGTCGATGGTAGGTTATGCGCCTACCATGGTCGTAACGGGGAATCAGGGTTGGATTCCGGAGAGGGAGCCTGAGAAATGGCTACCACATCCACGGAAGGCAGCAGGCGCGCAAATTACCCACTCCCAGAACGGGGAGGTAGTGACGAAAAATAACGATACGGGACTCTATCGAGGCCCCGTAATTGGAATGAGTACACTCTAAATCCTTTAACGAGGATCTATTGGAGGGCAAGTCTGGTGCCAGCAGCCGCGGTAATTTCACCTCCAATAGCGTATATTAAAGTTGTTATGGTTAAAAAGCTCGTTGTTGGATCTCAGTTCTAGACAGGGGGTCCGCTTTGGCGGTTACTTCCTGGCCTAAACATCTTGCCGGTTTTCCCTCGGTGCCCTTGATTGAGTGTCTTGGGTGGCTGGTAAGTTTACTTTGAAAAAATTAGAGTGCTCAAAGCAGGCGAAACGCCTGAATAATGGTGCATGGAATAATGGAATAGGACCTCGGTTCTATTTTGTTGGTTTTTGGAACACGAGGTAATGATTGGGAGGGACAGACGGGAGCATTCGTATTGCGACGCTAGAGGTGAAATTCTTGGACCGTCGCAAGACGAACTACTGCGAAAGCATTTGCCAAGAATGTTTTCATTAATCAAGAACGAAAGTTAGAGGTTCGAAGGCGATCAGATACCGCCCTAGTTCTAACCATAAACGATGCCAACCAGC
>NC_134834.1:109969801-110106617 GCF_004210375.1 Tachypleus tridentatus
GTAAGACGAAGTTAGTAATGTAAATATATATCGAAGTGGATGGTAAGGCGGTTAGTAATGTAAATATAATTAAGCAGTTGATGGTAAGGCGGTTAGTAATGTAAATATGCATGCTGCAGTGGATGGTAAGGCGGTTAGTAATGTAAATATATATGCGGTAATGGATGGTAAGGCGGTTAGTAGTGTAAATATGCATACAGCAATGGATGGTAAGGCGGTTATAATGTAAATATACATGCTGCAGTGGATGGTAAGGCAGTTAGTAAATGTAATATATGCATGCGGTTAGGTGTAAATATACATGGATGTAAGGCAGTAGAATGGTAAGTAATGTAAATATACATGCTGCAGTGGATGGTAAGGAGGTTAGTAATGTAAATATAAATGAAGCAATTGATGGTAAGGCGGTTAGTAATGTAAATATACATGCTGCAGTGGATGATAAGGCGGTTAGTAATCTAAAACTACATGTGGTAATGGATGATAAGGCGGTTACTAAAGAATATGTATATACGGCAATTGATGGTAAGACGATTAGTAATGTAAATATACATGTATCAGTTGATGTTAAGGCGGTTAGTAATGTAAATATTTATGCTCCAGTGGATGATAAGGCGGTTGGTAATCTAAATATACATCTGGTAATGGATGTTAAGGCGGTTAGTAATGTAAATATGCATGCTGCAGTGTGGATGATAAAATGGTTAGTAATATAAATATGCATGCGGCAATGGATGGTGAGGCGGTTAGTAGTGTATATATAAATGCTAGGGTGGATTGTAAGGCGGTTAGTAATGTAAATATTTATGCTCCAGTGGATGATAAGGCGGTTAGTAATCTAAATATACATGTTGTAGAGGATGGTAAGGCTGTTACTAATGTAAATGTATATACGGCAATTGATTGTAAGGCAGTTAGTGCTGTAAATATACATAGAAACATTGGTGGTAAGGCGGTTACCAATGTAAAAATGAATGCTGGAGTGGATGGTAAGGCGGTTAGTAGTGTATATATGCATGCTGCAGTGGATGGTTAGGCGGTTAGTAATGTAAATATACATGTTGCAGTGGATGGTAAGGCGGTTAGTAATGTAAATATAAATGAAGCAATTGATGGTAAGGCGGTTAGTAGTGTAAATATGCATGCAGCAGTGGATGATAACGTGGTTAGTAATATAAATATACATGCGGCAATGGATTGTGAGGCGGTTAGTAGTGTATCTATAAATGCTGGAATACATGGTAAGTCGCATAGTAATGTAAATATACATGCTGCAGTGGATGATAAGGCGGTTAGTAATCTAAATATACATGTGGTAATGGATGATAAGGCGGATACTAAAGAATATGCATATACGGCAATTGATGGTAAGACGATTAGTAATGTAAATATACATGCATCAGTTGATGATAAGGCGGTTTCTAATTTAAATATACATACGGCAAAGGATGGTAAGGCGAGTTAGCAATGTAAATGTATAAACGGAAATTGATGTTAAGGCGGTTAGTAATGTAAATATAAATGAAGCAGTTGATGATAAGGCGCTTAGTAGTGTAAATATGCATACGGCAACGGATGGTAATGCGGGTAATAATGTAAATACAGATGCTGCAGTGGATTGTAAGGCGGTTAGTAATGTATATATACATACGGAAAAGGATAGTAAGGCGAGTTAGCAATATAAATGTATTAACGGAAATTGATGGTAAAGCGGTTAGTAGTGTAAATATGCATGCAGCAGTGGATGATAAGGTGGTTAGTAATATAAATATACATGCTGCAGTGGATGGCAACACGGTTAGTAATGTAAATATGCATGCTGCAGAGGATGGTAAGGCGGTTAGTAATGTAAATATACATGCGGTAATGTATGGTAAGGCAGTTAGTAATGTATATATACATACGGCAAAGGATAGTAAGGCGAGTTAGCAATATAAATGTATTAACGAAAATTGATGGTAAAGCGGTTAGCAGTGTAAATATGCATGCTGCAGTGCATGGTAAGGCGGTATGTAAAGTAAATATACATGCTGCAGTGGATAGTAAGGTGGTTAGTAATGTAAATATAAATGAAGCAATTGATGGTAAGGCGGTTAGTAGTGTAAATATGCATGCAGCAGTGGATGATAAGGTGGTTAGTAATATAAATATACATGCGAGAATGGATGGTAAGACGATTAGTACTGTATATATGCATGCTGCAGTGGATGGTTAGTCGGTTAGTAATGTAAATATGCATGCAGCAGTGGATGATAAAATGGTTAGTACTATAAATATACATGCTGCAGTGGATGGTAAGGCGGTTAGTAATGTATATATACATGCGGCATAGAATGGTAAGGCGATTAATAATGTAAATAAACATACGGCAATTGATGATAAGGCGCTTAGCAGTGTAAATATGCATACGGCAACGGATGGTAAGGCGGGTAATAAAGTAAATACAGATGCTGCAGTGGATGGTAAGGCGGTTAGTAATGTAAATATGCATGCTGCAGTGGATGATAAGGCGGTTAGTAATCTAAATATACATGTGGTAATGGATGTTAAGGCGGTTAGTAATGTAAATATGCATGCTGCAGTGGATGATAAGGCGGTTAGTAATCTAAATATACATGTGGTAATGGATGATAAGGCGGTTAGTAGGGTAAATATGAATGCTGCAGTGGATGGTAAGGCTGTTAGTAATGTAAATGAATATACGGTAATTGACTGTAAGGCAGTTAGTAATGTAAATATACATGGAGACATTGATGGTAAGGCGGTTAGCAATGTAAATATACGTACTGCAACTGTGATAAGGCGGTTGGTAGTGTAAATATGCATGATGCAGTGGATGATAAAATGGTTAGTATTATAAATATGCATGCGGCAATGGATGGTAAGGCGGTTAGTAATGTAAATATAAATGCTGCAGTGGATGATAAGGCGGTTAGTAATGTAAATATACATGCTGCAGTGGATGATAAGGCGGTTAGTAATATAAATATACATACGGCAAGTGGATGGTAAAGAAGGATTAGTAATGTATATATAAATGCTGGAGTGGATGGTAAGGCGGTTAGTAATGTAAATATAAATGCTGCAGTGGATGATAAGGCGGTTAGTAATGTAAATATACATGTGTAATGGATGATAAGGCGGTTAGTAATGTAAATATGCATGCTGCAGTGGATGATAAAATGGTTAGTAATATAAATATGCATGCGGCAATGGATGGTAAAACGATTAGTAGTGTATATATAAATGCTGGAGTGGATTGTAAGGCGGTTAGTAATGTAAATATTTATGCTCCAGTGGATGATAAGGCGGTTAGTAATCTAAATATACATGTGGTAATGGATGATAAGGCTGTTAGTAATGTAAATATACATGCTGTAGAGGATGGTAAGGCTGTTAGTAATTAAATGTATATACGGCAATTGATTATAAGGCAGTTAGTGATGTAAATATACATAGAGACATTGATGGTAAGGCGGTTATCAATGTAAATATCAATGCTGCAGTGGATGATAAGGTGGTTAGTAATATCAATATGCATGCAATAACGGATGGTAAGACGGTTAGCAGTGTCTATATAAATGCTGGAGTGGATGATAAGGCGGTTAGTAAAGTAAATATACATGTGATAATGGATGATAAGGCGGTTAGTAATGTAAAATATACATGCTGCAGTGGATGATAAGGTTGTTAGTAATCTAAATATACATGTGGTAATGGATGATAAGGATAAGGTAATGCTGTTAGTAATGTAAATATGCATGCAGCAGTGGATGATAAGGTGGTTAGTAATATAAATATACATGCGGCAATGGATGGTAAGACGGTTAGCAGTGTATATATAAATGCTGGAGTGGATGGTAAGGCGGTTAGTAATGTAAATATGCATGCTGCAGTGGATGATAAGGCGGTTAGTAATCTAAATATACATGTGGTAATGGATGATAAGGCGGTTAGTAGTGTAAATATGCATGCTGCAGTGGATGATAAGGAGGTTAGTAAAGCAAATGTATATACGGCAATTGATGGTAAATCGATTAGTAATGTAAATACACATACAGCAATGGATGGTAAGACGGTTAATAATGTAAATATGAATACTACAGTGGATGGTAAGGCTGTTAGTAATGTAAATATATATGCTGTAGTGGATGGTAAGGCTGTTAGTAATGTAAATGAATATACGGCAATTGACTGTAAGGCAGTTAGTAATGTAAATATACATGGAGACATTGATGGTAAGGCGGTTAGTAATGTAAATATATGCATGCTGCAGTGGATGATAAGGCGGTTAGTAATATAAATATACGTACTGCAACTGTGATAAGGCGGTTAGTAATGTAAATATGCATGCTGCAGTGGATGATAAAATGGTTAGTAATATAAATATGCATGCGGCAATGGATGGTAAGACGATTAGTAGTGTATATATAAATGCTGGAGTGGATGGTAAGGCGGTTAGTAATGTAAAAATTTATGCTCCAGTGGATGGTGAGGCGGTTAGTAATATAAATATACATGTTGTAATGGATGATAAGGCTGTTAGTAATGTAAATGTATATACGGCAATTGATTGTAAGGCAGTTAGTAATGTAAATATACATAGATACATTGATGGTAAGGCGGTTAGCAATGTAAATATGCATGCTGCAGAGGATGGTAAGGCGGTTAGTAATGTATATATACATGCGGCAATTGATGATAAGGCGGTTAGTAATGTAAATATACATACGGCAACGGATGGTAAGGCGGGTAATAATGTAAATACAGATGCTGCAGTGGATGGTAAGGCGGTTAGTAATGTAAATATACATGCTGCAGTGGATGGTGAGGCGGTTAGTAATGTAAATATACATGCTGCAGTGGATAAAAAGATGGTTAGTAATATAAATATACATGTGGTAGTGAATAATAAGGCGGTTGATAGTGTAAATATGCATGCTGCAGTGGATGATAAAATGGTTAGTAATATAAATATACATGTGGTAGTGGATGATAAGGCGGTTGATAGTGTAAATATGCATGCTGCAGTGGATGATAAAATGGTTAGTAATATAAATATGCATGCGGATATGGATGGTAAGACGGTTAGCAGTGTATATATAAATGCTGGAGTGGATGATAAGGCGGTTAGTAATGTAAATATGCATGCTGCAGTGGATGGTAAGGCGGTTAGTAATGTAAATACACATGCTGCAGTGGATGGTAAGGCGGATAGTAATGTAAATATAAATGAAGCAATTGATGGTAAGGCGGTTAGTAATGTAAATATACATGCTGCAGTGGATGATAAGGCGGTTAGTAATATAAATATACATGTGGTAATGGATGATAAGGCGATTAGTAATGTAAATATACATGCGATAATGGATGGTAAGGCAGTTAGTAATGTAAATATACAGGCGGCAATTGATGATAAGAAGCGCTTAGTAGTGTAAATATCCATACAAGCAACGGATGGTAAGGCGATTAGTAATGTAAATATACATGCTGCAGTTGATGATAAGGCGGTTAGTAATGTAAATATACATACGGCAGTGGATGGTAAGGCGGTTAGTAATGTAAATATAAACGGAAAGTGGATGGTAAGGCGGTTAGTAATGTAAATATAAATAAAGCAATTGATGGTAAGGCGATTAGTAATGTAAATATGCATGCTGCAGTGGAATGTAAGGCGGTTAGTAATGTATATATCCATGCGGCATAGAATGGTAAGGCGATTAGTAATGTAAATATACATGCGATAATGGATGGTAAGGCAGTTAGTAATGTAAATATACATATTCGGCAATTGATGATAAGGCGCTTAGCAGTGTAAATATCCATACGGCAACGGATGGTAAGGCGGGTAATAAAGTAAATACAGATGCTGCAGTGGATGGTAAGGCGGTTAGTAATGTAAATATACATGCGAGAATGGATGGTAAGACGGTCAATAGTGTATATATGCATGCTGCAGTGGATGATAAGGCGGTTAATAATGTAAATGTGCATACTGCAGTGGATGGTAAGGCGGTTAGTAATGTAAATATACATGTGGTAATGGATGTTAAGGCGGTTAGTAATGTATATATGCATGCTGCAGTGGATGATAAGGCGGTTAGTAATGTAAATATGCATGCTAGCAATGGATGGTAAGGCGGTTAGTAATGTAAATATAAATGCTGCAGTGGATGGTAAGGCGGTTAGTAATCTAAATATACGTACTACAACGGATGATAAGGCGGTTGATACTGTAAATATTCATGCTGCAGTGGATGGTTAGGCGGTTATTAATGTAAATATGAATGCTGCAGTGGATGGTAAGGCTGTTAGTAATGTAAATATAAATGCTGTAGTGGATGGTAAGGCTGTTAGTAATGTAAATACCTAATAAAACAATGGAAAGGCGGTTAGTAGTGTAAATATACATGGCAATTGATGTAAGGCAGTTAGTAATGTAAATATACATGGAGACATTGATGGTAAGGCGGTTAGCAATGTAAATATCAATCTGCAGTGGATGATAAGGCGGTTGATACTGTAAATATTCATGCTGCAGTGGATGATAAAATGGTTAGTAATATCAATATGCATTTGGCAATGGATGGTAAGGCGCTTAGTAGTGTAAATATGCATACGGCAGTGGATGGATAAGCGAGGTTAGCAATGCAAATGTATATAACGGAAATTGATGGTAAGGCGATTAGTAATGTAAATATACATACAGCAGTGGATGATAAGGTGGTTAGTAATATAAATATACATGCTGCAGCGGATAATAAGGCGATTAGTAATGTAAATATACAGGCGGTAATGGATGGTAAGGCAGTTAGTAATGTAAATATACATACGGCAATTGATAATAAGGCGCTTAGCAGTGTAAATATGCATACGGCAATGGATGGTAAGGCGGGTAATAATGTAAATACAGATGCTACAGTGGATGGTAAGGCGGTTAGTAATGTAAATATGCATGCTGCAATGGATGGTAAGGCGGTAAGTAATGTAAATATACATGCTGCAGTGGATAGTAAGGTGGTTAGTAATGTAAATATAAATGAAGCAATTGATGGTAAGGCGATTAGTAATGTAAATATACATGGAGACATTGATGGTAAAGCGGTTAGCAATGTAAATATAAATGCTGCAGTGGATGTAAGGTGGTTAGTAATGTAAATATACAACTGCAACGGATGATAAGGCGGTTGGTGGTGTAAATATGCACGCTGCAGTGGATGATAAGGCGGTTAGTAAAGCAAATGTATATACGGCAATTGATGGTAAGTCGATTAGTAATGTAAATATACATACGGCAATGGATGGTAAGGCAGTTAGTAATGTAAATATAGATGCTGCAGTTGATGATAAGTCGGTTAGTAATGTAAATATGCATGCTGCAGTGGATGGAAAGGCGCTTAGTAATGAAAATATACATACGGGAATTGATGATAAGGCGGTTAGTGATGTAAATATACATGCTGAAATGGATGGTAAGGTGGTTAGTAATGTAAAATATAATACTGCAATGGATGATAAGGTGGTTAGTAATGTAAATATACATGGTGAAGTAATGTAAGGCGGTTAGTAATGTAAATATACATGTGGCATGGATGGTAAGGCAGTTAGTAATGTAAATATACATGCTGCAGTGGATGGTAAGGCGGTTAGTAATGTAAATATACATAAGCAATGGATGGTAAGGAGGTTAGTAATGTAAATATACATGGGACATATGATAGTGATAAGGCGGTTAGTAGTGTAAATATAAATGCTGCAGTGGATGATAAGGCGGTTAGTAATGTAAATATACATTGTGGCAATTGATGAAAAGGCGGTTAGTAATGTAAAATATACATACGGCAATTGATGATAAGACGGTTAGTAATGTAAATATACGTACTGGAATGGAAAATAAGACGGTTAGTTGTAGCAAATGTATATACGGCAATTGATGGTGAGGCGATTAGTGATGTAAATATACATGCATCAGTTGATGATAAGGCGGTTAGTAATGTAAATATAAATGAAGCAATTGATGGTAAGGCGGTTAGTAGTGTAAATATGCATGCAGCAGTGGATGATAAGGTGGTTAGTAATATAAATATACATGCTGTGGATGGTAAGGCTGTTAGTAATGTAAATGTAAGTACTGAAATGGATGATAAGGCGGTTAGTAGTGTAAATATGCATGCTGCAGTGGAATGTAAGGTGGAGAGTGATGTATATATCCATGCGGCATACAATGGTAGGGCGATTAGTAATGTAAATATACATGCTGCAGTGGATGGTAAGGCGGTTAGTAATTTAAATATACATACGGCAAAGGATGGTAAGGCGAGTTAAGAATATAAATGTATAAACTGAAATTGATGTTAAGGCAGTTAGTAATGTATATATACATACGGCAAAGGATAGTAAGGCGAGTTAGCAATATAAATGTATTAACGGAAATTGATGGTAAAGCGGTTAGCAGTGTAAATATGCATGCTGCAGTGCATGGTAAGGCGGTATGTAAAGTAAATATACATGCTGCAGTGGATAGTAAGGTGGTTAGTAATGTAAATATGAATGAAGCAATTGATGGTAAGGCGATTAGTAGTGTAAATATGCATGCAGCAGTGGATGATAAGGTGGTTAGTAATATAAATATACATGCGAGAATGGATGGTAAGACGGTTAATAGTGTATATATGCATGCTGCAGTGGATGCTTAGGCGGTTAGTAATCTAAATATACATGTGGTAATGGATCATAAAGCGGTTAGTAGTGTAAAGTAATATACGGCAATTGACTGTAAGGCAGTTAGTAAGGTAAATATGAATGCTGCAGTGGATGATAAGGTGGTTAGTTATATAAATATACGTACTACAACGGATGATAAGGCGGTTGATAGTGTAAATATGGATGCTGCAGTGGATGATAAAATGGTTAGTAATGTAAATATGCATGCTGCAGTGGATGATAAGTCGGTTAGTATTCTAAATATACATGTGGTAATGGATGATAACGCGGTTAGTAGTGTAAATATGCATGCTGCAGTGAATGATAAAACGGTTAGTAAAGCAAATGTATATACAGCAATTGATGGTAAGTCGATTAGTAATGTAAATATACATGCAGCAGTTGATGATAAGGCGCTTCGTAGTGTAAATATGCATACGGCAACGGATGGTAAGGCGAGTAATAATGTAAATACAGATGCTGCAGTGGATGGCAAGGCGGTTAGTAATGTAAATTTAAATGAAGCAATTGATGGTAAGGCGATTAGTAGTGTATATATACATACGGCAAAGGATAGTAAGGCGAGTTAGCAATGTAAATGTATAAACGGAAATTGATGGTAAGGCGGTTAGTAGTGTAAATATGCATGCAGCAGTGGATGATAAGGTGGTTAGTAATATAAATATACATGCTGCAGTGGATGGTAAGGCGGTTAGTAATGTAAATATGCATGCTGCAGTGGATGGTAAGGCGGTTAGTAATATAAATATACATGTGGTAATGGATAATAAGGCGGTTACTAAAGCAAATGTATATACGGCAATTGATGGTGAAGCGATCAGTAATGTAAATATACATGCATTAGTTGATGATAAGGCGGTTAGTAATGTAAATATCCATGCTGTAGTGGATGGTAAGGCGAGTTAGCAATGTAAATGTATAAACGGAAATTGATGTTAAGGCGGTTAGTAATGTAAATATAAATGAAATAATTGAGGGTAAGGCGGTTAGTAGTGTAAATATGCATGCAGCAGTGGATGATAAGGTGGTTAGTAATATAAATATACATGCTGCAATGGATGGTAAGGCGGTAAGTAATGTAAATATACATGCTGCAGTGGATGGTAAGGCGGTTAGTAATGTAAATATAAATGAAGCAATTGATGGTAAGGCGGTTAGTAGTGTAAATATGCATGCAGCAGTGGATGATAAGGCGATTAGTAATATAAATATACATGTGGTAATGGATGATAAGGCCGTTACTAAAGCAAATATATATACGGCAATTGATAGTCAAGCGATTAGTAATGTAAATATACATGCATCAGTTGATGATAAGGCGGTTAGTAATGTAAATATACATACGGCAAAGGATGGTAAGGCGAGTAATAATTTAAATACAGATGCTGCAGTGGATGGTAAGGCGATTAGTAATGTAAATATGCATGCTGCAGTGGATGGTAAGGCGATTAGTAATGTAAATGTGCATGCTGCAGAAGATGGTAAGGCGGTTAGTAATGTATATATATACATGCGGCATAGAATGGTAAGGCGATTAGTAATGTAAATATACATGCGGCAATTGATGATAAGGCGCTTAGCAGTGTAAATATGCATACGGCAACAGATGGTAAGGCGATTTGTAATGTAAATATAGATGCTGCAGTGGATGGTAAGGCGGTTAGTAATGTAAATATGCATGCTGCAGTGGATGATAAGGCGGTAAGCAGTGTAAATATGTATACGACAACGGATGGTAAGGCGGGTAATAATTTAAATACAGATGCTGCAGTGGATGGTAAGGCGGTTAGTAATGTAAATATACATGCAGCAGTTGATGATAAGGCGCTAAGCAGTGTAAATATGTATACGGCAACGGATGGTAAGGCGGGTAATAATTTAAATACAGATGATGCAGTGGATGGTAAGGCGGTTAGTAATGTAAATATGAATGCTGCAGTGGATGGTAAGGCTGTTAGTAATGTAAATATACATGCTGTAGTGGATGGTAAGGCTATTAGTAATGTAAATGTATATACGGTAATTGATTGTAAGGCAATTAGTAATGTAAATATACATGGAGACATTGATGGTAAGGCGGTTAGCAATGTAAATATAAATGCTGCAGTGGATTGTAATGTGGATAGTAATATAAATATACGAACGGCAACGGATGATAAGGCGTTTGGTGGTGTAAATATGCACGCTGCAGTGGATGATAAGGCGGTTAGTAAAGCAAATGTATATACGGCAATTGATGGTAAGTCGATTAGTAATGTAAATATACATACGGCAATGGATGGTAAGGCAGTTAGTAATGTAAATATCGATGCTGCAGTTGATGATAAGGCGGTTAGTAATGTAAATATGCATGCTGCAGTGGATGGAAAGGCGCTTAGTAATGAAAATATACATACGGCAATTGATGATAAGGCGGTTAGTGATGTAAATATACAAGTTGAAATGGATGGTAAGGCTGTTAGTAATGTACATATAAGTACTGAAATGGATGATAAGGTGGTTAGTAGTGTAAATATGCATGGTGAAGTGGAATGTAAGGCGGATAGTAATGTACATATACATGTGGCATAGGATGGTAAGGAGTTAGTAATGTAAGTATACATTCGGCAATGGATGGTAAGGTGGTTAGTAATGGAAATATTCATGCAGAAATGGATGGTAAGGAGGTTATTAATGTAAATATACGTACTGTAATTAGTGATAAGGCGGTTAGTAGCGCAAATATAAATGCTGTAGTGGATTGTAAGGCGGTTATTAATGTAATTATACATGCACCAATTGATGGAAAGGTGGTTAGTAAAGAAAATATACATACGGCAATTGATGATAAGACGGTTAGTAATGTAAATATACGTACTGGAATGGAAAATAAGACGGTTAGTTGTATACATTTGCATGCTGCAGTGGATGGTAAGAGGGTTAGTAATGTAAATATACATACGGCAATGGATGTAAGGCGGTTAATTATGTAAATATAGATGCGGTGATGGATGGTAAGGCGGTTAGTGATGAAAATATACATGCAGAAATGGATGGTAAGGAGGTTATTAATGTAAATATACGTACTGTAATGGGTGATAAGGCGGTTAGTAGCGCAAATATAAATGCTGCAGTGGAATGTAAGTAGGTTATTAATGTAAATATACATGCACCAATTGATTGAAAGGATGTTAGTTATGTATATAGCATGTTGCAGTGGATGGTAAGGCAGTTAGTAATGTAAATATACATACGGCAATTGATTATAAGGCGTTTAGTGATGGAAATATGCATGTGGTAATGGATGATAAGGCTGTTATTAATGTAAATATACGTACTGAAATGGATGGTAAGGCGGTTAGTAGTGTAAATAACATACTGCAGTGAATGACAAGGCGGTTAGTAAAGTAAATATACATGCTGCAGTGTATAGTAAGGTGGTTTGTAATGAAAATGTACATGCTGCAGTGGATGGTAAGGCGGTTAGTAATGAAAATATACATACAGCAATTGATTATAAATCGGTTAGTAATGTATACATACATGTGGCAATGGATGGTAAGGCGGTTAGTAATGTAAATATACATGCGGCAATGGATGGTAAGGCGGTGAGTAATGTAAATATGCATGTTGGAATGGATGGTAAGGCGGTTGGTAATGAAAATATACATACGGCAATTGATTATAAATCGGTTAGTAATGTATAAATACATGTGACAATGGATGGTAAGGCGGTTAGTAATGTAAATATACATGCAGCAGTTGATGGTAAGGCGCTTAGTAGTGTAAATGTGCATGCTGCAGTGGATGAAAAGGTGGATAGTATTGTAAATATACATTCGGCAATGGATGGTAAGACGGTTAGTAATGTAAATATGCATACGGCAATGGATGGTAAGGCGGTTATTAATGTAAATATGCATGCTGCAGTGGATAATAAGGTGGTTAGTAATGTAAGTATACGAACCGTAATGGATGATAAGACGGTTAGTAGTGTAGGTATTCATGCTGCAGTGGATGATAAGGTGGTTTGAAATATAAATATACATGCGAAAATGGATGGTAAGAAGGTTAGTAGTGTATATATGCATGCTGCAGTGGATGGTAAGGCGGTTAGTAATGTAAATATACATGCGGCAGTGGATGGTAAGGCGGTTAGTAATGTAAATATAAGTACTGCAAGGGATGATAAGACGGTTAGTAGCGTAAATATGCATGCTGCAGTGGAATGTAAGGCGTTAATAATGTAAATATACATGCGCGAATTGATGGAAAGGTGGTTAGTAATGTAAATATTCATGTTGCAGTTGATGGTAAGGCGGATAGTAATGTAAATATATATATGCGGCAATGGATGGTAAGGTGGTTAGTAATGTAAATATATATACGGCAATGGATGGTAAGGCGGGTAGTAATGTAAAAATACATGCTTCAGTGGATGGTAAGGCGGTTAGTAATGTAACGATATCACAGTCATCAGAGAGATTTTGAAATTTAATCGGCGTCCTGCAAGATTGGTTAAAAAAGTTTTACCCCATTCACAACTCGCTAGTATTAGCTTTCAATTGAATAATACACTGGGGAACACTTGGATATTTTAACTGAAGGAGTTTTAGGCGCTGATTTCAAATCTGAAATTAGTTTTTCTCTACAAGCTCTAGTTTGTATGCAATTTGAGGTTAATGAAATTGTACAAATGTGAACTTGCGTAAACCATGTATAAGCATTTTCACGTCCATATATATAGATAGCTTCTATTATTTTGATCATTCTTCTTTTGTTTCAGATCAACCATGGCTTCCAAAAATAGATATCATTGTAGAAACAAGCCTGATGCCTTCTGCTACACATGTGGATGCTACACACTCAATCGTCAGAGACGTAACATGTCCTCGTTCGTCAAGCGTGCCTACAAGGCATATTTTGAAGTTCATTTTGGTGATCAAGACAAGCAGTGGGCTCCTCATGTTGTGTGCCACAATTGTGAGGAAATGCTTCGAGACTGGACCAAAGGAAAATGCAATGGTCTGCCTTTTGGTATTCCAATGATTTGGCGCGAACCCACCAACCATGTAACTGACTGTTATTTCTGCATGGTAAACACAACGGGTGTTGGGAAGAAAAAACCGACATAAAAGATTACGTATCCGAACATTCCCTCAGCTATTCGGCCTGCTCCGCACTCTGAAGAAGTTCCTGTTCCAGTTTTCAAAGGCTTGCCTTCATTGGACGATAAAGACATTGGACATGATACAAGCGAACAAGACAGTTGTGACAGTGAATTGTCAGAAAAGTGTACACAATCGGAGAACTGTTCTTCAGACACTGAACCTTTCCCCGTCCCCAAGCCTCTTCCCCAGGCTGAACTGAATGATTTAGTGCGGGATTTAGGTCTTTCAAATAAAAATGTCAAATTGCATAAAATCTGTAGCTTGCAGACAAAAACCGACTTCAGATTTGAAATCAACACACTCAAATTGACTATAGAAAGGTCTTTTTTTAAATGCAACAAAATGAGTGTTCCCCAGTGATATCATTAAAAGTGCTGTAAGAGTTTGTCTACATTTATAGTGGGAAAACCAGAACACTCAGAAATATATGGGAAAAGATAGAATATATAACAATTCATGTGACATTTGTAACGAAAGACATATTGATGAAACAGGTAGACCTAATAACAGCGTTTCTTTGAAAGATTTCATGTTACGATAATTATTAAGGCTGGTAGTAACGAATTTGTAAAACATTTTATTTACATGTACAGTTTGCTCTGATCCATCACTTTCTTAGAATTAAAGTAAAAAAATAAAACCACAGATTCCCGAACATAAAGCAGAATTTGCCTTTTATCATTAAATCTGAGCATATTTTTTGTGGATATGAAGGTTCTAATTTATCCTGTTTTAGTTCTGTGTGTGCTGATATATATATACGTTTAACCTGTTCAGTGCCGCAGACGAGATAACCCGTCCAACCCGATCGGTAACACAGTGCCACGGACGAGTTAATTCGTTCTAAATAATACCTAACTTCAAAGCTAGATGTCAGCACCACACATGTATTTGACCTACTTACAAATTGTTTTACTTTCAATCCTGAATGGCGTCACGAGAAAAGTTACAAAATGAAGAAGCATCAGAGTTGTATTGTAGCAGCTGAAATCTTGTCAGTCAACAGATTAAAGTTTATCCACTCATACGTATTAGATATGAATGTTACATTCCTTCTTTTCTTTTGTTTTCTTCATTAATAATTTCATACCTACGTTTAAAGTGAATAAAAATGTTATACGAAGTAACACATTAACGATCTAATTCAATTTTTGTTTGTTTATGGAGTTTTGTATGTTAAAGTAATGGTCTGTTTATGTTAAAAACAATCAGTTAGTAATGACATGAAGTTTAATGCACGTTTTTAACTCTTTATTAACTCAAGCGCGTAAGGCGTGCGACTCGTACTCCGAGGATCTCGGGTTCGCGCCCGCGTCGCGCTAAACATGCTCGCTCTCCCAGCCGTGGGGGCGATACAATGTGACGGTCAATCCCACTATTCGTTGGTAACAAAGTAGCCCAAGAGTTGACAGTAGGTGGTGATGACTAGCTGCCTTCCCTCTAGTCTTACACTGCTAAATTAGGGACGGCTAGCACAGATAGCCCTCGAGTAGCTTTGTGCGAAATTCCAAAACAAACAAACAAACCTTTAACATTTAGAACTATGAACTCGCTCGATAAAATTCTCATATGAGAGGACCACTTCTGGTGGAAGATTAGCTAAACCAAGCGTAATGTTTCGAGAACTTACCATTCCAACATAAAAAATACCACCAACAAATTTAATTAAAAATATGACCACAAATATCTTAGTAGTTCGTAATATAAATTTATTTTAATTTTTATTTTTCGAAGTGGGGCATGTTTGTCTCTTGATGAATGAGCAGGATTTCTCAGGGAATGCTTTGTTTAGAAAGACAAAATAATTTGCATCTATATTATTACTTATTATAGGAAATTAATGTTAATATAATTGTTTTCCGATTATTCTCTTAACCATATTTCTGATAACTAGGCTAGCAAATCCACCGGTCTTTTTTTTTTATTTAAAAGTTCATGTTGGAATGCAAAATCGCAGCTTTATACTTTAGGTTTGATGAAAACAGGCTTAAGAAAACAAGACGTTACCAAGAAATTAACAACAAAGAAAACCTCGTTAAAACACTATAATGCATAATAAAAATGTATCTCGCTGGAAGTCTTCAGATTTACAACGCTGAAATCAAGAATTTCATTCCCCTCGGTGGACACATCAGATAGCTCGATGTAGTTTTGTTATAAGAAAAACACACACACACATGATAAGAAATTAATATTTATTTAGTTTAAATTAAACCTTAAAATCTTGTCGAATTTGTAAATCTACAAAATTATCTATTAGTTAATTTAGATATATGTATGACTATTGAGATTTTAACGCATCAGGTTCTAACTGCCCTCTACTAGTTAAAGTAGAAGACTGTGGAGATGAGGTAAATGGTTTGGGTCCCGTTAAAGCACTTTGGATCCGTGGATGTGTTATAAGAGCAACAGTCAAGTCACATTATTCACTCTACTAATAGTTAGTTGTACATTGATCTGATAGTCTGGTCGATCACTTCAGAATTAGTGACAAATAGCTCTAGTGTAGCTTTGCGCGAAATCCAACAAACAAAGAAAATCTGTAAAGGTGTGGGTAGATATAAATTAGAGCGGTGAAAGAACTTATGTAAGTGACGATACTAAGCACATTGACAAAACTGGTCTCATACAGTGATGGAATGAAACTTGTTTGGTTTGATATATATATATTTCTTTAGTTATTACTAATGACCTAATTACTTCAGGTGTCATTCAGAAACTTAAAGTATTTTAGGTTATTAGTGATAAGTATAGGACGAGGCATAAAACCAAACAAATTATAGATTAAAATACATGATCAAACGTAGTAGAATATCTGATGAAACCAGTAGATGATCAACCACAGTAGAATACCTGATGAAACAAATAGAATTCTTGATCAAACAAGTAGAGTATCTGATCAAAGGTAGTAGAATACCTGATCAAACATAGCAGAATACCTAATGAAACATAGAAGAATACCTGATCAAACACAGAAGAATACCCGATCAAACATAGTAGGATACCTGATCAAACACGGAATACTTGATCGCACATAGTAGAATACCTGATCAAACATAGAAGAATACGCGATAAAACGTAGAAGAATACCTGATGAAACATAGTGGAACACCTGATGAAACAAAAACTTTTATAACTGCTTCAGAAATACTGATGTTTATAAACTGAATCAAACATTAATACATATATCAACACAATGAGAAATATAAGTTTTTTACAGAAAATGATTGATTCATAAACGTCTCTGGTATGTTATAGTAAAAGATTCAATTAAAGGTGTTACATAACCAAGAAACCATGACTTAACTTAACATTTCTTTTATTTCAAGTTTAAATTAATGCTCTGTGTTTATAATGAGTATCGCTAGTGATGAATAGTCAAATAAACCTAATCGAAGATGTCACGTAGATGTACATTTAATTATGATTTTATTTTGATGCACGCAGAGATTTAAGCCTGATTTAAAGACATTGTAATGATAACAGTACAGTGGTTTAGTGACCAGTGCATCTACATGAAATGAACATATACTTGTTATTGTAGCAAGTGTCCATCCAGACATGCTTTCATTTCCAACCACATCAGTGTTAGTACATGGGAAAAAGTAGCAGAATGTAGAGACCGGCTAACTTGGTATGAGAGAGTATTGAACGAGCGATCTAACAGTGATAGTAGCTTTGTCGGATAAATTCTTAATGGTTTTATATGTGTAGTATCTGTTTTAAAGATTTTACTTATAATTCAAATCTAACGAATTAATATTCATTAAGTGTCGCTAGTTGCTAATTTTTTTGTTTTCTTTGTAGATTTTCTATATGTAACAAGAAAAAAATAAATTTATTTTGTAGCAACTACTGTTTACTTATCAGCGAGTAAGTTAGAGGTACAAACATTGAATACGCTTTACAACAACTACTGTTTACTTACTAATGAGTAAGTAAGAGGTACAAACATTGAATACGCTTTGCAACAACTACTGTTTACTTACTAATGAGTAAGTAAGAGGTACAAACATTGAACACGCTTTGCAACAACTACTGTTTACTTAACAGCGAGTAAGTTAGAGGTACAAACATTGAACACGCTTTACAACAACTACTGTTTACTTACTAATGAGTAAGTAAGAGGTACAAACATTGAACACGCTTTGCAACAACTACTGTTTACTTACTAGCGAGTAAGTAAGAGGTACAAACATTGAACACGCTATACAAACCTACTGTTTACTTACTAATGAGTAAGTAAGAGGTACAAACATTGAACACGCTTTGCAACAACTACTGTTTACTTACTAGCGAGTAAGTAAGAGGTACAAACATTGAACACGCTATACAAACCTACTGTTTACTTACAGTAAGAGGTACAAACATTAAACACGCTTTTCAACAACTAGTGTTTACTTACTAGTGAGTAGGTAAGAGGTACAAACATTGAACACGCTTTACAACAACTACTGTTTACTTACTAACAAGTAAGTAAGAGGTACAAACATTGAACACGCTTTACAACAACTACTGTTTACTTACTAACAAGTTAGAGGTACAAACATTGAACACGCTTTACAACAACTACTGTTTACTTACTAACAAGTTAGAGGTACAAACATTGAACACGCTTTACAACAACTACTGTTTACTTACTAACAAGTTAGAGGTACAAACATTGAACACGCTTTACAACAACTACTGTTTACTTACTAACAAGTAAGTAAGAGGTACAAACATTGAACACGCTTTACAACAACTACTGTTTACTTACTAACAAGTAAGAGGTACAAACATTGAACACGCTTTACAACAACTACTGTTTACTTACTAACAAGTTAGAGGTACAAACATTGAACACGCTTTACAACAACTACTGTTTACTTACTAACAAGTAAGTAAGAGGTACAAACATTAAACACGCTTACAACAACAACTGTTTACTTACTAACAAGTTAGAGGTACAAACATTGAACACTTTACAACAACTACTGTTTACTTACTAACAAGTTAGAGGTACAAACATTGAACACGCTTTACAACAACTACTGTTTACTTACTAACAAGTAAGTAAGAGGTACAAACATTAAACACGCTTTACAACAACTACTGTTTACTTACTAACAAGTAAGAGGTACAAACATTGAACACGCTTTACAACAACTACTGTTTACTTACTAACAAGTTAGAGGTACAAACATTGAACACGCTTTACAACAACTACTGTTTACTTACTAACAAGTAAGTAAGAGGTACAAACATTAAACACGCTTTACAACAACTACTGTTTACTTACTAATGAGTAAGTAAGAGGTACAAACATTGAACACGCTTTACAACAACTACTGTTTACTTACTAACAAGTTAGAGGTACAAACATTGAACACGCTTTACAACAACTACTGTTTACTTACTAACAAATAAGTAAGAGGTATAAACGTTGAACTACTATAAAAGTTCCTTTGTTTTTCATCATAAATTATTTCTGAACATCACAAGTTCCACTAAGCCAACTTTTAATAAAATCAATTCTAGACTGCATATCTTCACAAAATTTCCACAACTTACCTTCCCCATCTTATTGCACGTGGACGAAATATGTGTTGGTTGTATGTATTCTAAGGTTCCAGTTAGTGAAGTTTGTTTGTATTTTCCATTTGAAATTCTAAATGACGTTCGGGCTGTATGTGGCACAAGGAAAATCCTAGAAAATACGACACATTAAAAACTTGGAATAATCGGATAACCGGTTGGTTTGAATATTTTTTGGAATATTAGCCTCTGCTTTAGTTTAGTTTCTGACAGAAAAACTTGTAAGATAGTACATCTAAAAAATTATTGTTTTGAAGTTAATCACAAAGCTACACAAAAGGCTATCTGTGATATCCTCCCCCCAGGACATCAAAATCCGAATTCTGGCGTTGTAAGTATACAAACATGCTACTGTGACACTGAGAGGTACGTCTGTCAAGAAAACTAAACATTTAATGTCGTTTTCAATAATAAAGTAATATATTTTAGCATACTTGTTTGCTGTTAAATACATAACTATATAATTTCCTATCTGTGTTTTGCCCATCACGAATATCGAAACCCAGTGTTTAGCCGCGTTGTTTTGCTGGCTTACTGATCATCATTCATGTTTTTTTATTCTTGTGTCATTCGAGATAACTGTAATAATATTCTCGCACTAACGTCAGCTTAAACATAAATCCTTTTTATGTGTTTCTGAGAATTTGGCGCCAGCCTGAAGATGACCTATGAAGGTCGAAACATTGTTCTATAATTTATATTAATTAAAATGTTAATACGCCGTCTTGAGAATACATATTTACTTCAAGTGGTTTTCTCGTCATCAAGAATTATTTCTTTAATTCTAATTCTAATGAAGAGATAGCTGTTCTTGCAAAAAAGTGGTGTTCATTTAAAAAGTGTGAGAAGAGTCAGTCAATAACACATGAACATTGGATGATTGGTACATGTGGAATACTCACTGCTTTGTATACTATACGATCGGTGTATTTAGTTAGCCAACTCCTGTATTACGTATGAAGTGAAGCGGTAAAAAAATCAGTACATATAACATCAAAGTTATTATTACACACATTTATAGAATAATTTTGTTATCAAACATGCTCACTTTTTCAGCCATAAGATCGTTATAATATGACAATCAACCCTACATTTCTTTAGCAAAGAATAGCTAAAGAGTTGTTGGTATATGATATTGACCGACAGTCTGTCTTATATCAGGAAGAGAAACCACATTTAAACATTGGCGTTTTGACATAATGTGCGACATGTGAACGTGCTGAATACGAGATATGATATTATCGGAAGATGAAATTTCGTTTTTGTGTGTAGCTGTATAGGTTTTGCTTCGTTTGAAATTAAACACAAAACTACACGATGGGCCACGTGTAATCTGCTCACCACTAGTATCGAAACCCTGTTTTTAGCATTGTAACTCTGAAGATATAACACTGGACACTGGGGGGTTAGTTGTGTAAGATAAACTTGTATTATTCGCTGTGAAACCTATTGTATTTCTCTCAAAAGTAACTTTAAATACGATATTATTTGTTCAAAAATATATTTTGTATCATATAGATGCTCTCAGTTAGGAAACGAACTGCTGTGCGATTTTGTCTTCTGTTCGTTTCCATGTCTCCTATTTTTACATCTGTTTCCGTTGAATCTTACTTTTTGTAGTTTTCTGGTGAGATTTGTTGAGCAGATCTGAGTTAGTTATTGAGCTCAAGATCTGGGATAGTGGCTTGTCCAGAGTCTTAGCTAACCAATGTAGGTCACTGCTTATGCCTGATATTATAGTTCGCATGTAGATTCCTGGTTTATGTGCCTTTGGCGTCCTCATGGTTAGAGTGCGATAGTTTTCTTCTAAGAGATAGTTAATCTCTTTCGATTCTCTGTCTTTCTTTCTACAGTGGGAATCTACAAGTGAGTGGAAGTGGTTGCAACCCTGGTGAAACCAATCAGCTATACGTGACAGCTTCTAAATTCACAGCTGGACATATTCTCATTCAAGAATTTTTCTAGTCCATTTTAAAATGCAAAAATCAAGATATAGCCTTCAACTTTCAACAGTTTACCCAGATAAACCTCTAGAGGATCCAACAAGAACCAGCAAAATTATGAAGACAACTTCAAGAACACCTACTACTACCCTTCAAGCCACTCCTGCCAAAAAACACCCATAACTAGGAGAAAATTCAAATACATGTTTACGCAGACTACAGGCGTCGAGAAATTACCTGAGCCAATACACAAATTCACACAGAACCTAGCTGCAAATAAGGATACATCAACCACTTTTCAACATCGATTGACTCCTTCCAAATGAAGACACGTGAAATCAAAACACGCATCTTCAAGAAAACTAGAAGAACCCATACGGAAGAACAGTGGACATTGAATCTTCATCCAGATTACAGAACAGATCTATCTTCATCCAGAGAGTTTCATACAATTTCAGAACAGATGTATCTTCATCCAGAGAGTTTCATACAATTTAATAACAGATGTATCTTCATCCAGAGAGTTTCATACGATTACAGAAGATGTATCTTCATCCAGAGAGTTTCATCCAAATTACAGAAGAGATGTATCTTCATCCAGAGAGTTTCATACGTTTACAGAACAGATGTATCTTCATCCAGAAAGTTTCATTACAGAACAACAGACGTATCTTCATCAGATTACAGAACAGATGTATCTTCATCCAGATTACAGGACAGATGTATCTTCATCCAGATTACAGGACAGATGTATCTTCATCCAGATTACAGGACAGATATATCTTCATCAGATTACAGAACAGATGTATCTTCATGCAGATTACAGAACAGATGTATCTTCATGCAGATTACAGAACAGATGTATCTTCATCCAGATTACAGAACAACAGATGTACTTCATCCGGATTATAGAACAACAGATGTATCTTCATCCAGATTGCAGAACAACAGATGTATCTTCATCCAGATTACAGAACAACAGACGTATCTTCATTTCTTAAATTTCTTAAAGTTTTAGTTGTAGTTAAGCATACACAATGTGCTATCTGTGCTCTGTCCACCATCACTATTGATACCCGGTTTCTTGCGTTGTTAGTTCACAGACACACCGCTGTGCCACTGGGGATCTAACACAACTTTGAAACACTAAGTTACCCCTGAATAATCTGACGTGTCTTATTTTGAGTTATTTAACTTGCTTTATAGAGATATATTTTACTGTAGATATTTGTTACAGATTCTACACCCAGTAAAACAGAAAGAAAATTCGTAAAATATAAAACAAATTTTTGATTTTCTTTATTAGGACTAATCAGTTCAATCTTGTAGTTTAATTATAATATCTAATGTATTTATTCAAATCTCTGTTTGCGTCCCTTTATTTATCAAACAAATTTTAAGACATAAAATGCTTGTAATCGAAACTCCACGTTTTTTACTGAAAATGTTTATTTGTTATTGATGCCTGACATGGCATAGTGATTGGGGTGCTTGTCTCGAAATTGACACATGACTGGATCGGCATCCTTCGTCAAACAAAGGTTACCATATCTACCGAGAAGGCGCTATATAATGTGACGGCCGGTCCCCTTTACCGTGGGGTAAGAGCAATCCAAGAACTGGTGGTTGGTGAATGTTGACTGGTTGCCTTCCCTTTAGTCTCTCTCGTCCAAAATTAGGGATGATTAAAGAAGACAGCTTTGTAAGAAAACAAACAACCTGTTAGTAGAACATGATGTATTCATGGTAGAAAATTTGAAAGTTTCCAGTTATACTTTGCTTTGTATGGTAAATTTACAGCAAAGA
Source organism: Tachypleus tridentatus (assembly GCF_004210375.1). Lineage (NCBI taxonomy): Eukaryota > Metazoa > Arthropoda > Merostomata > Xiphosura > Limulidae > Tachypleus > Tachypleus tridentatus. The sequence continues at coordinate 109,993,002 of NC_134834.1, forward strand.
AATAAATGATTAAGAAATGATTGGTAAAAGATGATTTCGGAATCAATAAGCAGGTGTTTAATATTATTTTTAATGTAACCACTTATAACAGTAACACTATCTACTGTTTAGTGTTTAAATTAGAGTCAATGTGACAGTTGTGAGACTATTATAAGCATCAATGCAATTAGAGTTGATTACATTATGTCAGTATAACTGGTGTGAGACAATTTGTGTGTCAGAATGACTGTTTAGAAACTATTATAGGTGTCAGTATGACTGTTTAACTATTTTTATGGGTGTCAATGGCTGGTGCGAGACCGTTATAGATGTCACTGTGACTGGCTTGAGTCTATATATAGGTGCTAGGGTAACATGTACGAGACCTTTATAAAGGTCATGCACCTGACCGGCTTTGTTTTTTTCCGCCATTTTGGAAGTTAGTGAAATAACAATGACCCTATTTTCAGTTAAATATTTAGAGTTGTAAATTGGTTGTGATGCTGTTGATTGGACAAAATACAGAGTTGACGTAGTTACAAACACATTCGAAACATATTAAAAGTATTTTCTTTCGGAGAATGAAATTATCATTAATATTGGGCTTCATGTTGTGTCTACCGAGGGGAATCGGACCCCTGATTTTAGAGATGTGGATCTGAAAATGTACCACTGACTTACTGAAAGACATCACAAATATGAATATTAGAACCACAGAAGCTTTAAAAACAGAGACCTGTTTTGATACAGCCCAGCCAAGCCCATCTAAAACAATACTCCATTCCAGCCCACAGTTTTTATTATATATATAGGCTAGCATGTGAAATATAGCATTAATATATACACTTTTTTTAATATGTGAGCTACTGGTAATTTAATAACCGTGTTGGTCCTAATGTTTTCATTATTTTATTGTCACACAGAATTAGTAGTTCACCAATATGAATATATAACTTTTGTTATAACTTGTAAGTATTGAGTCATCTTAACAAACTAATTATACATACATCATCAACACCTTATATTTTCTCAGAAACTAAGTATATTTAGCAGCCTGTAGGCGGTGCTTGTTTTACGCGAAATGTAAATATTTGGATAGAATCATACATAAAAACTTTACTAGTATATGGTCTATATAATAAAAACGTATGTGTAGCGTGATGTTAGAATACAAGCATTGTGTAGATAAACAATTAAATCTAGATTACAGGTCTAACGTCGCGGCATAGCCAAGTGGTAGATTACTCGACATGTAATCTAAAGATAACGGGTTCGAATCCCTGTCACAACAAGTACGCTCGCGTTTTCAGTCGTGGGGATGTTATAATGTGAGTCAATGCCAGTACTTGTTGATAAAATAGTATCCCAAGCGTTGACGATGGGTGATGATGACTAGTTGCCATCCCTTTATTTTTGAACTACTAAATTAGGGACGGCTAGCTCAGATAGTCTTTGTGTATCTTTGCGCGAAATTTCAAAAACAAACAATATAGGTCTAATACTAGTAGATGTTGTAAGCTTTATCTAACAACAAGCTGCTTCTCTTCAGGTAAAGAACGATATCAATCATCAGCATACATGAAATACACTAAGTAAGTAAAGGTGATCATATAGAACATATCTGGGTTCAGTTTAACAACTTTCGTACCAGTTGTTTACTTTCGACTACATTACCAAAACGAACGAGTCTGACACTGTACACCCAGCCTGTTACAATACATCTAAACTTTTTATACCTTCAATATGAGACACTGAACCATAGGTAACTGAAAACATCTAGGTATTCTGTGTTTGGAATGTCCATAACTGTGTCTCTGTGAACAAAACTGATGAACCGATAGCTAAATCTGTGGTTATTGTTACAAAGTTGAAATAGATGTTCGTCATAGACATTACTAACATTTTACCTTATGTAAATCATCAGTCAAAACTGTAAACACAAAGTTTTCCTGTATGTAATAAACGTTACAGAAACTCGTCATATTTACACACAAAATGTCAGATAGTAAAACTAGCTCCGCTTTCAGTTACCTCTACAAGTGTCACTGTGACTTCTGAGACATCAACATGGGTGTCACTGTGACTGAAGCGAAGCTGTTACTGGTGTGAATATCGTAAAAATGGTGTTATTACAGTAGCTTATAGTAAACACCAACGAAACAGTATCGAAATAAAAGTCGAATGTGTCCCTTACAGAAAAAGGTATATCAGTGATATTGTGTTAATTGGTTTGGTGTAGCTTGAACTTTGCTCAAAACTTTGTTCCTAATTTAGCAGTGAAAGACCGCCAACTCTTCAGCTATTCTTTTAGCCATGAATAGTGGGATTGATCTCACTTTATAAGTCCTCAATGGCTGAAAGGGCAAGCATGTTTGATGGAACAGGGCTTCGAACCCGTCACCCTCATATTGGGAGGCAAGCGACTACTTATCTGGCCATACAAGACTAATATAGCGATAGTAAAGGTATACCAGTGATATAGTGTTAGTGAAAGTTGTTGAAAATGTTGATGTATGTTGCTTTGTTTCTTAATTCAACTAAGTTTAAGGATTATCTCCATCTTGAAAAGTCCTTCATCTGAACACATCTTCATAATCCACGTACATGATTATTTTTCTTGGCCATCACATACTTTCCCAAATGTGACAAAGTCTAAGTGACATCAAACTACATACTAAATACCAAATAATGTTGAAATGTAGCTTTGATGCAAGTATTATGAAGATTTAAAGCTTGTTTGTTAGAATCTTTTAAACAAACCTATTTAATAAAAGTACAATTATATGAAATCAGATATTACTGTTACATCATTTAAATTATATCTGTGATCTGACATTGCAGATAAAACATATAGATAAGGAGTTATTCTATTGTGAATGTTCTGTTTGGATAAAATGGTTTTCAACATTGGATCTTAAAAAAAGGACTGTGGCAAGTGTAAATCAATGAAGGAAAAAGAAGATAGAATATACTGCGAACAGACTGTAACAAGTTGCGTTAAAACTTACGTTAAGCAATGTGTCAAGTATTGAGGGTAGTCTGTCAGATCTATCGTGGAACACTGTACTCAGATACTTGAATAACAAAATCATACATAGAAAGACCTTTTGTAATGCTTATGGAAGTTCTTGTTTCGTTGAGAAAAAGATAACATTATGTTCAATCCCAGGAAGTGAGAATTATTCTGTCAGTGACACAGTGTCAGCAGAAAAAGAGTAACCAAAGGTCTGTTAGTTATTGACCAACATAAATAAACTTGAAATATAGTAAAGACCATGAGGAATGAAAACACTTTGGAAAAATGGAAGCATAAAAGATTAAACGCAACCAACCTTATGGTTACGTGGAAAGAACTTGATATTACACCAAATATTGTAAAACTTCATACCCAACAACTGAACGAGTTGCAGCACTAAATATGTTAAAAAATGTTGTATCGGTGAAAATACACGTTTCTTGTCTTATATAGATCGAAAAGCTAATATTTAAGCTCGTATTTAGCAGAATTCTACTTGTGATCTGGAAGTCTATAAAAATGGCTTCACCTTTACGTCAGAGAAACAAAAATGATATTATCATATAGAATTGTCACAGTTGTTGGTACTGAATAGCATGATTAAAGATGATATAAGTGGATAACATAGGTAACGTAACTGTATATATAAAGAACAACAACAGTAAGGATGTTTTACAAAGATATGTAAAATAATGATATTGTGTCGGTAGAACACAGATCAATGTGATATAATGAATCAGTAGATATGGGATATTGTGTCGGTAGCACACAGATCAATGTGATATAATCAATCAGTAGATATGTGATAATGTGTGGGCAGAGCAAAACTCAATGTGATATAATAAATCAGTAGATATCGGATACTATGTCGGTAGAACACAGATAAATGTGATATAATGAATCAGTAGATATGGGAAAATGTGTCGGTAGAGCAAAGATTAATGCATTATAATGAATCGGTAGATATGGAACTCTGTGTCGGTAGAACACAAATCAATGTGACATAATGAATCAGTAGATATGGGATACTGTGTCGGTAGAACAAGGATCAATGTGATATAATGAATCAGTAGTATGTGATATTGTGTCGGTAGAACAAAGATCAATGTGATATAATGAATCAGTAGATATAGGATACTTTGTCGGTAGAAAAAAGATCAATGTGATATAATGAATCAATAAATATGGGATACTGTGTGAGCAGAACAAATATCAATGTGATATAACGAATCAGTAGATATGGGATAATGTGTTGGTAGAACAAAGATCAATGTGATACAATGAGTAAGTAGTATGGGATATTGTGTCGGTATGACAAAGATCAATGTGATATAATGAATCAGTAGATATAAGATACTGTGTCGGGAGAACAAAGATCAATGTGATATAATGAATCAGTAGATATGGGATACTGTGTCGGGAGAACACAGATCAATGAGATACAATGAATCAGTAGATATGGGCTATTGTGTCGGTAGAACAAAGATCAATGTGATATAATGAATCAGTAAATATGGGATATTGTGTCGGTAGAACAAAGATCAATGTGATATAATGAATCAGTAGATATGGGATATTGTGTCGGTAGAACAAAGGTCAATGTGAAATAATGAATCAGTAGATATGGGATATTGTGTCGGTAGAACAAAGATCAATGTGATATAATGAATCAGTAGATATGGGATATTGTGTCGGTAGAACAAAGATCAATGTGATATAATGAATCAGTAGATATGGGATATTGTGTCGGTAGAACAAAGATCAATGTGATATAATGAATCAGTAGATATGGGATATTGTGTCGGTACAACAAAGATCAATGTGATATAATGAATCAGTAGATATGGTAATATTGCCTTCACCTTTATCATTTTTCCATGTGAACAGGAAGAAAGCAATCAAATATCATTTCTTAACCTCAAAATTACAAGAACTGACACACAATTCAAAACAGAAATCCACCGAAAAAATCACCCATACTGGACTATACATTCCTTGGGACTCAGCACATGAAATAAAACAAACACTCAACATACTAGTAACAAAATTAACTAGCAAAAATTAGTAACAAAATATGACATTCCAGTTAATACCAAATTTATTCAAAAACCTGGCACAAAACTGAGGTCTATACTATGTAAAAACTACACTGACAAACACCACACCAACATTATTTATAAAATACAATGTGATAACTGCCACGACTTATATAATTGGAGAAACAAGTAGAAAAATAGAAACCAGATTCAAAGAACATAAAAAGTCACCTTCACACGTTTTCAAAGATTGTAAGTCAAATAAACACAACATAACCATAGAAAACACTCAAATACTAAATAAAGAAACAAACATAAACAAACGCAAAATTAAAGAAGCCTTACTTATACAACAACTTAAACCCATAATAAACCAATATAAAGGAACGCCTTTATACCTATATTAATATAATAAAATAAATAAAATTATATATTCAACCATCTAACACCGCCCTCTACATTCCGACATCTGTTACACAACCCTTTCAAACATGTGGTCAGCTTCCGGTCAGTTACCTCTTTCTTTGTGAACCTGACGATGACCGAAGAAGGTCGAAACGTTGTTCGCTCTTCTATGTAAAATATTTTCTCAACCCAAACGAGCCGTTTTTGCATATAAAATTGGACACTCCTTAGTTTCTACTCTACTCTGGGGCGCGTGCAATTGGTTCGGAAACATCCCATTGTGGAAAAATTCGTAAAAAAGGCAAAACAATGTATTTCTCAAATCTATAATTTTTAATTTTCAACAGTTTAAAAAGTATCTATTTCCACAACTAAAAACATCATTGTACACTTGAGCTCAACAATAAATCAAGGTTAGTGTATAGATAAATATAAAACTACCCTTACTGTGATGTTACGCTGGATCGGATATTAATCCTGTAATTATATATGTTTACATATAAATATCAACGATACTAGTCTAAATTACCTTTTAACATTCAAGTCTTCCTTTCATGTTACCCTTATTTAGTTTCTGAATTCAGCAATCCTTCTATAAACATAAGAATGGTCTAGTTATTTTTGGAATCTTGCTAAGTGTATTACTAACAAGAAGACGTGATTTAGTTTTCTTTTCTCCGAAGATTGTACAGATTATGATAAGATTAAAGCAACTATTCTGAAAGCATACAATGTACTACTGGAGGCTTATCACCAAAAGTTTCGAAGCTATCGCAAGAAAGATAATCAAACCTATATAGAGTTCGCCCATCAAAAAGACGTTTGTTTTGATCGATGGTGTAACTGTATGTATATTAACATTGATCGATGGTGTAATTGTATGTATATTAACATTGATCGATGGTGTAATTGTATATATATTAACATTGATCGATGGTGTAACTGTATGTATATTAACATTGATCGATGGTGTAACTGTATGTATATTAACATTGATCGATGGTGTAATTGTATGTATATTAACATTGATCGATGGTGTAACTGTATGTATATTAACATTGATCGATGGTGTAACTGTATGTATATTAACATTGATCGATGGTGTAATTGTATATATATTAACATTGATCGATGGTGTAACTGTATGTATATTAATATTGATCGATGGTGTAACTGTATGTATATTAACATTGATCGATGGTGTAATTGTATGTATATTAACATTGATCGATGGTGTAATTGTATATATATTAACATTGATCGATGGTGTAACTGTATGTATATTAACATTGATCGATGGTGTAATTGTATATATATTAACATTGATCGATGGTGTAACTGTATGTATATTAACATTGATCGATGGTGTAACTGTATGTATATTAACATTGATCGATGGTGTAATTGTATGTATATTAACATTGATCGATGGTGTAACTGTATGTATATTAACATTGATCGATGGTGTAATTGTATGTATATTAACATTGATCGATGGTGTAATTGTATGTATATTAACATTGATCGATGGTGCAATTGTATGTATATTAACATTGATCGATGGTGTAATTGTATGTATATTAACATTGATCGATGGTGTAATTGTATGTATATTAACATTGATCGATGGTGTAATTGTATGTATATTAAAAACAAACTAAGACAGTTATGCCAAATTAAGGAATTGAAACGTTACACAAGTGACGACCTGAAATTTTACTTGATTGAAAAAAAAATTGAAACTCAACAAGAAGCAGTTGCTATTTCTGATGATTACACTTTAACACAGATAAAACCACTTTGTATGAAAACGAAATTCCTGCTGCATCAACCAACACCTGTATCTGTTCAATCCAATAAAGTTAAAAATTCGTTTAAGAATTCCAGCTTCTCTAGTTCGAAATTAAATTCCCTACGTTTATGAGGTACCATATTAAAGGATTTAGGACTATTGTTAATATGAAAGTGTATTTAAATTTGTCATAAATATTGTTTTCACTGGGTTACATTGAATTTTTGTTACCTTATTCGACGATTTTGTCACAAACCCTTAAAAAAAAAAAAGAAACACATCTAAAACAGATAACTAAGTAAATGTAAATCCACAAAATAGGTGTTTTATACGTTATTAAAACACATTTTGGTAACACTCCAACAGTATAATATGACAGTTGTTAAGCAGAAAATATACATATGTAAGAATATATTTAAAATTAGCTGCAATAAAATTGGAATTGGAATTTCGATAAATGTGCTGATAAGACAACTAGAAAAACAGATTAAACCATATTAAAATTTTTATCTTCCATAGTTTCAGGCTAACTTAACACCACACTGAAAATAGATTGCAATAATTTATTACAGGCTAATGACAATATCCTTTAATAACCTACCCTTTTGTAGAAGTTCAGCTCATAAAATTAATTCCAATACGATACGTGTTATTAATTATTTAATAAAATCATTATTCAAGAATAAACTTGAGGTCAATAAAAATTCATTTTATGTAAAGACTGAGATATATGATACCACGTAAAATAATTTAAACATTTGTATCCAATTTTTGTGTGTCTTTCTTCTTCTTTAATCTGTAACTTATAAATCACAGTGTACCTACTTATGACTTGTACACCAGAAACACCAAAATATCATCTGGGATAGCTTTCATACCTAAACATCCTAGAGATCCACGGTAACTCAGTAACAGCCAAAAATATATGCAGTTGACGAGATTGTTTGTATTGACCAATACGCATATCAGTCAATTGATCTAAGAAGTTAATCCAAGAGTTTTCAATCATTTAGTTATGTATTTACATTGAGTATTTACTACTAATAAATTCTGTGATGTGGAAAGTTTTATTTCATCGATAACTTCATAGTTCAACAACAAAAAAAAAAAAAACAAATACCAAGCTCTAGAAAGTCGTTTTGTTGAATCTGTCAGCACAGATTTCTGTTTCTGTATGAATAAAAATTACGTTATAGATTTTATACTTTTGTCGGCGCTTTTACAAACACCCGCAACTTAAGATGTAATGTTGACCATCAGCTGTTTGAAGAACAAAATATAGTCACTTAAGATGTAATGTTGACCTACACGTATTAGTAGAACAAATCACAATCATTTGAGATATTATGTTTACTTAAACCTATAAAAATATATTTTTCATCTCGTACTGTCAGTGTCGATTGTAGCTTGTAATTTTAGTCCAATCTAACCATTAAAATTTGTGGTATGGTGCTTGTATCATAGTTTTATTAGCCATCAAAGACTGAAATTTGACAAGCAAATTGTTGAAAGTGGATTAACTTGTATATTTATGTAACTTACATCGTAACTGAATATATTTTACTTATGTATATAATAACCTAGTCCTTAAGTGATATAATGATATACATTGTTACTTTGTTTTTATTATTATTCTAATAATCAGATTTCTGAAACACCTACCTACCACTTCTATCGCAGTAAAACGTTATATTATCTACACATTAAAATTATATAGATATGATGAAAAATCATACCTACAGTTACAGAACAACTTATTACACATTGAACTATTAAGACAATTATCATAAACTCTTGCATTTCAAAGTTTCCAACATAAGTTTTAGGGTTTAATAAACAATAAACAGAAAAAAGTGTTTAAACAAAGAATTACTGGTGATGAAAAAGGAATGGAAAACATACAGAATGGAACACAGCTGTGAAATGATGTCCACATAATGAGAGAAAATGCAAAATGGAACACAGCTCTCAAATATTGTCCATATAATGAGAGAAGATACAGAATGGAACATAGCTGTGAAATGATGTCCACAAAATGAGAGAAGATACAGAATGGAACATAGCTGTGAAATGATGTCCACATATGGGAGAAGATACAGAATGGAACATAGCTGTGAAATGATGTCCACATAATGAGAGAAGATACAGAATGGAACATAGCTGTGAAATGATGTATACATTATGAGAGAAGATACAGAATGGAACATAGCTGAGAAATAATGTACACATAATGAGAGAAGATACAAAATGGAACATAGGTGAGAAATGATGTACACATAATGAGAGAAGATACAGAATGGAACATAGGTGAGAAATGATGTCCACATAATGAGATAAGACACAGAATGGAACATAGCTGTAAAATGATGTCCACATAATGAGATAAGACACAGAATGGGGCATAGCTGTGAAAGGATGTCCACATAATGTGAGAAGATAAAGAATGGAACATAGCTGTGAAATGATGTCCACATAATGAGATAAGATACAGAATGGAACATAGCTGGGAAATGATGTCCACATAATGAGAGAAGATACAGAATGGAACATAGCTGAGAAATGATGTCCACATAATGAGAGAAGATACAAAATGGAATATGGCTGTGAAATGATGTACACATAATGAGAGAAGATACAGAATGGGGCATAGTTGTGAAAGGATGTCCACATAATGTGAGAAGATAAAGAATGGAACATAGCTGTGAACTGATGTCCACATAATGTGAGAAGATACAGAATGGAACATAGCTGTGAAATGATGTCCACATAATGAGAGAAGATACAGAATGGAACATAGCTGTGAAATGATGTCCACGTAATGAGAGAAGATACAAAATGGAATATAGCTGTGAAATGATGTACACATAATGAGAGAAGATACAGAATGGAGCATAGCTGAGAAATGATGCCCACATAATGTGAGAAAATACAGAATGGAACATAGCTGTAAAATGATGTCCACATAATGAGATAAGACACAGAATGGGGCATAGCTGTGAAAGGATGTCCACATAATGTGAGAAGATAAAGAATGGAACATAGCTGTGAAATGATGTCCACATAATGTGAGAAGATACAGAATGGAACATAGCTGTGAAATGATGTCCACATAATGAGAGAAGATACAGAATGGAACATAGCTGTGAAATGATGTACACACAATGACAGAAGATACAGAATGGAACATAGCTGTGAAATGATGTCCACATAATGAGAGAAGATACAGAATAGAACATAGCTGTGAAATGATGTCCACATAATGAGAGAAGATACAGAATGGAACATAGCTGTGAAATGATGTCCACATAATGAGAGAAGATACAGAATGGAACATAGCTGTGAAATGATGTTCACATAATGAGAGAAGATACAGAATGGAACATAGCTGTGAAATGATGTACACATAATGTGAGAAGATACAGAATGGAACATAACTGTAAAATGATGTCCACATAATGAGATAAGACACAGAATGGGACATAGCTTTGAAAGGATGTCCACATAATGTGAGAAGATAAAGAATGGAACATAGCTGTGAAATGAGGTCCACATAATGTGAGAAGATAGAGAATGGAACATAGCTGTGAAATGATGTACACACAATGACAGAAGATACAGAATGGAACATAGCTGTGAAATGATGTCCACATAATGAGAGAAGATACAAAATGGAATATAGCTGTGAAATGATGTACACATAATGAGAGAAGATACAGAATGGAACATAGCTGTGAAATGATGTATACATTATGAGAGAAGATACAGAATGGAACATAGCTGAGAAATAATGTACACATAATGAGAGAAGATACAAAATGAAACATAGCTGAGAAATGATGTCCACATAATGAGAGAAGATACAGAATGGAACATAGGTGAGAAATGATGTCCACGTAATGAGAGAAGATACAAAATGGAATATAGCTGTGAAATAATGTACACATAATGAGAGAAGATACAGAATGGAGCATAGCTGAGAAATGATGTCCACATAATGTGAGAAAATACAGAATGGAACATAGCTGTAAAATGATGCCCACATAATGAGATAAGACACAGAATGGGGCATAGCTGTGAAAGGATGTCCACATAATGTGAGAAGATAAAGAATGGAACATGGCTGTGAAATGATGTCCACATAATGAGATAAGACACAGAATGGGACATAGCTGTGAAAGGATGTCCACATAATGTGAGAAGATAAAGAATGGAACATAGCTGTGAAATGATGTCCATATAATGTGAGAAGATACAGAATGGAACATAGCTGTGAAATGATGTACACACAATGACAGAAGATACAGAATGGAACATAGCTGTGAAATGATGTCCACATATGGGAGAAGATACAGAATGGAACATAGCTGGGAAATGATGTCCACATAATGAGAGAAGATACAGAATGGAACATAGCTGAGAAATGATGTTCACATAATGAGAGAAGATACAGAATGGAACATAGCTGTGAAATGATGTATACATTATGAGAGAAGATACAGAATGGAACATAGCTGAGAAATAATGTACACATAATGAGAGAAGATACAAAATGAAACATAGCTGAGAAATGATGTACACATAATGAGAGAAGATACAGAATGGAGCATAGCTGAGAAATGATGTCCACATAATGTGAGAAAATACAGAATGGAACATAGCTGTGAAATGATGTCCACATAATGAGATAAGACACAGAATGGGACATAGCTGTGAAAGGATGTCCACATAATGTGAGAAGATAAAGAATGGAACATAGCTGTGAAATGATGTCCATATAATGAGATAAGACACAGAATGGGACATAGCTGTGAAAGGATGTCCACATAATGTGAGAAGATAAAGAATGGAACATAGCTGTGAACTGATGTCCACATAATGTGAGAAGATACAGAATGGAACATAGCTGTGAAATGATGTCCACGTAATGAGAGAAGATACAGAATGGAGCATAGCTGTGAAATGATGTCCACAAAATGAGAGAAGATACAAAATGGAATATAGCTGTGAAATGATGTATACATTATGAGAGAAGATACAGAATGGAGCATAGCTGTGAAATGATGTCCACATAATGAGAGAAGATACAAAATGGAATATAGCTGTGAAATAATGTACACATAATGAGAGAAGATACAAAATGAAACATAGCTGAGAAATGATGTACACATAATGAGAGAAGATACAGAATGGAGCATAGCTGAGAAATGATGTCCACATAATGTGAGAAGATACAGAATGGAACATAGCTGTGAACTGATGTCCACATAATGAGAGAAGATACAGAATGGAACATAGCTGTGAAATGATGTCCACGTAATGAGAGAAGATACAGAATGGAACATAGGTGAGAAATGATGTACACATAATGAGAGAAGATACAGAATGGAACATAGCTGTGAAATGATGTCCACATAATGAGAGGATGGTCGAATACTGTCCTGAAGAGGAAGAGAAGTCTAAGTAGTAAAATGTGGTTTTAAATTTACCTCAGTTTAGACAAATGCAGTTAGTCTAACTATTGATTGGCTTACAAAAGTATACCGTACATTACATATTAGTATTTACTCACTAATGTTTAAATTTTAGTAAAATTTCTTAAAACATAGAAAGTAAATGAGAAATACTTTAAAAACATTGATTTCGAGTATGTACCCATGTTACGAAATTCATCACTCGCTCATACATACGAACTATCTTAAGCCTTGTTTAGAATTGAGGGTGGGGTGTGTAGGGCATTAACTTAAAAGAAATATCAGATTACAGTATTAGTATTCTCAAAATCCCAGTAATTTACCAGGGTTTCTAAATAAAGTATATGTGGGTTGAAAAAATCACATTCATATTCAGAGCAACGACTTATTGATCACGCAGTTTCAGCATAATTTTTTCGCACGTTTCCAAGTCACTTATAAACAACTGTCAGGGTTACGTTGAGAGGAAAATTCTCTTTCTATTGGCTATAAACTTAAGTTACTTAGTAGTAGGTGGTACTAGTTAAGTCCTTTCAAATGATTGGTGTAAAAGGCAGAATTACTGTAGTAATTTACTAAATATATTGTTATCTCAGCAAATCGTAGTGGAGAGCGGTTCTTATTTTATATTTAGTGGTCTATATCTCAATTTCGAGGTTTTAATTCGTTAGATACTTGTACGTGCTGTCGTGGGCGTAACAAAATAGAAACTGAGCAGTGAGAGAATGGGACGTGTTATGTAACACACAATAACCAATACTTAACAATTATTCTTTACAGATTTTCTTAAATAAGTTAAAACCTATATAATTGTAAAATTAAAATTAAAATACGTTTTGATGCTTATCTCATTGACAAAAGTGATTAAAAATGTTATTTAATAAAATTTTGAAAATAACGCTCCAAACGTTTCGACACGTGCAATTTTACCTAGAGGAACGAATGTGTGTTTGTGTGTGTTGTCTTATAGCAAAGTCACATTGGGCTGGTTGCCGAGCCCACCGAGAGTAATCGAACCCCTGATTTTAGCGTTGTAAATCCATAGACTTACCGCTGTACTAGCGAGGACAAAGGACGAAACACGCCTCTGTCTGCCATGGGTATCGAGACCCGGTTTATAGCAGCATAAGTCTGCAGACATATTGCTGTGCCAATAGGGGGACTTCCACATATTTATCATATATAGTAGGTTGAATTCCTTTTCACTGAGCTGTCAGTGGCGGCGCCAAGGGGAGCTTGAGCCCCCCAATATTGTTACCTACATATATTCATAAAATATGGAAAACACAATCGTCGTTGTTGCTTAACAATTAACATCAAAGAGACATAGATCTGTAGAACTCAACGTCTTCATTAAGACGGAAGTATGTGTCATGCGTCCCATAGCAACGTACTGAATGCACTGAAACTCATGCGCTGTATTGCCGCTCAGAAGCTGTACAAATTCTTCTCTACATTGGATGTGCATGAAGAATTTCTGAAGGTACAGAAGGAGCTTGAACCAGTGAACCAGCACATAGAGTTGAAACGACTGTCAGACACAAGATGGGCCAGCCAACATGCTGCTTGTCTGGCTGTGAAAAGAACCCTCCCTGCCATTGTGACAACCCTAAAGCGTCTTGTGGAGGGGGACAATGTCCACAGAGCCACTGAATCAAAGAGCCTGTGCATCCTCCAAATCGGCAGTTCATAACCAGTCTAGTGGCCATAAAAAAACTACTGTTGATGACAAAACAGCTATCAGACCACCTCCAGTCACTTGACCTGCAGCTGGCTTCTGCAGAGGACCCAGTACAACCTGTCATCTCTGGTCTCTCAGAAATGAGAACTGAAGCAGCATGGAAAGACTTGAAAGAGTCTGCTGAGGATATAAGTAAGAAAGTGGGAATACGTACTGAGACAGTGCATCAAGGTGGACAGCAATCTGCCCACAGACACCTAGAGGAATTCCTAATCACATCTAGTACTGACCAAAGAGATAAACCAACACCAGATGCCAGGAGACACACCTTCTATACCATCATAGACAGGATGCTCAACGAGCTGAATAGAAGATTCTCCTCTGATGCCTACAGTGTTCTGATGGGTGCAACTGCATTGAACCCCAAACACTCCACATTTCTATACAAGCAAGCATTGTTAGGAATGGCAGCAAACTATGGTGTGGCAGAGGATGACCTCGTAGTGGAGGTCCACCAGTTGAACCGGCTAATTGCTAGGAAAAAAGACAAAGGGCAGGAAGTACCCACACCATTGGAGCTTGCAACCATGCTGGAGCCATACGAGGATGCCTTCATGGATCTCCACAAACTTGTATGCATCGCTGTGACCCTGCCTGTCACCTTAGCTGCCTGTGAGAGAAGTTTCTCATGTCTGAAGCTTCTCAAGACATACTTGCGCAACAGCAGTGGTAACAATTGCACCAGAAACCTTGCTGTCATATCAGTAAACTCCAGGAGGACAAAACAACTCGATATTGATACTGTTATAGACACATTTGCTGCCAATCACCAGAACAGGCGCATTGTTTTGAAGTAATATTGACTATAAACACAACATGATGAAAGATAGTTACTCTGATAGTGACCTTATTTTTCCTCAGAGTGTATTAACTTCACATGGGATAATTCGTTTCAGCTCTGTAAACTATGTCTTTATGTAAAATTTCTTTTGATTTGTAGCTTTACTCTTAATGGTATATTAAATGTTCAATCTAAGCTAATCTTGATTTTCTTTATTATTATGTATTACTTTGGGTGGAATTTAGGTGAGCTTCCTCTTCGCATATTTTCATAAACAGATTATTTCTAATTTGTAATAATTAATTCTTAATCAAAGTATGAGTTTCCAATGAAAACTGCATTGAAAATGCAGTTCAAAATAGCACACCTTTCTGAAATGTACTTTGGTATTTACATTATTATAATTTACCACCTATACTTCATATTGACGGTATTTTGGGAAGCTCCTCCACGGTTTACCTCAGCTCCCCCAACGAAAACATCCTGGCGGCGCCACTGTGAGCTGTTATAAGTGTTACTGATAGCAATAATTTAAATACCATACAAACTATACAAGTTTAATAAAAATAATTCTTACAAGAACTAGTTATAGTCTGACTTAAAACTTACAAAATATTTAGTCTCTTGTTTATTGTAAAACTTAATATTCGTAAATATTCTTCCTTTAATATACGTTTATTTCAAAATAGAAAAGCTGCTTTTGTGACAAAATTCTTCAGATTTACTATAACCAATAAATTCACCTCTCTGTCGTACAATAAAACAATACAAGTAACTTTATAATCATAAAATTACACAGCACAGAAAAGTGCTTAAACACAAATGTCTTTTTTTTTTTTTTGCTTTGCCATTACTTACACTACTTAGGTGTTCTTCGGAAGGCGAAATATATATTTTAAACAAGTAATATAAATTTTCTTATTAGGTTTTTCTAGCCAACAGACATGTATTTTACAAAAGCGACAAAATCTTGCTTAATTTTTCTCCAAAAGATATGTTTCAATTTTGTTAAGTATCTTATTGGCATCTAGGTTACGTCCAATGGGAAGTTAATGGGCAACTTTCAATATTTCCGATTGATATGCTTTTGGAACAGCGACATGATAAATTACAGATCAGTCCTCTGAAGCTGACATCTTTAATGATCTCCATTTTCTCATGAGTACACCATTTTGGAAGTAACGTTTTGAAACTTTTTTCGGTTTGGGAGTGTATACTTAATTAGTGATGAGATCTGTGGATCCTCTTCTTGTTTATCAGTCAGTTTACTTTTAGCAAATGGAACTTCACCAGTGGAACCAGATATCTTCATCATTACCATTCATCGTAGTCTTGTCAGTAAAATAATAACTCAAAAAATGTCTCTGATAAATTATATTATACTGTCGTCCTCCGAATGTGTGTTTATCATTACTTTCTGGCTAAATTTGTAGACACAACCTGAACTGGCAGAGTAGGACTTACACCAACCGCAACTGGTCCCAAAACTGGGTCTGATGTTAAACAAATGTTTTGAAGAGGAATATTAATAAAACAACATTGAATAACCTGAGCCATAATAGAGTCGCCAGTGGCAAAATTTGAATCTAAAGGCAATACACCTTCTAACAAATATGATTGAACCGCCCCAGTAACACCTAAAATATGTATGAGTATGGGATTAGCATTTTTATCTTTCAATGTCATATAACCAAAAGACAGAAAAAGTCTAAATTTCTCCTAACTTCATCAGCTTTTTCATCAGTGGCCAAATAAACAACATCAGATGGGCAAAAACGTACTGGGTGTTGTATCCTTTTCGGTTTTCTTTTTCAAAGACCAACAATCGGACACAATATGACCAGGCTTTTTACATAAATAACTAACAAGCTTTAATGGTTTTGATAAAGTTTTATCATGAGTGTCTGAAGATTTCGAACCATAGGAGGTGGAATTTTTAGAAGAATCCTAAGCTTTGGTGTATCGGATAAATATTGGTTTTTGCTGAAACGACAGGAACTTCTTTTCTATGAAAAGTGGTTTTATGTGTTAAAGTGTAATTATTAATCATCAGGAAGAGCCTTTGCTTCCTGTAGTGTTTCAACTTTCTTTTCATCCAAATAAGTTTTTAGGTCGTCACCCATACAGCGTATAAATTCCTCAATTAGACATAATTATCTTAATTTGTTGAAATTGTTGCCAACATACATAGAATTACACCATCGATCGAAATAAACTTCTTTTTTATAGACAAATTCCATATAAATTTGGTTTTCTTGATTGCCACAACCTCGAAACTTTTGGTGATAAGTCTCCTTCACTATCTCGTAAGCTTTAAGGATAGCTGGTTTAATCGTATCATAACTGATACAATATTTTAAAGGTACATTGTGGTGAAGTTAGATGATTTACGAAATATCAATTTAAGTGACTCTTCTAGAAAAAGTGAAAACTGAGCCACAGCAGGAAACTAAATTATTTGTTATGTTCCTGTAACTGGGAAAATTATTTTTGTATATTAGAAACAAATGGGTAGACGTCCAAGTATTAAGATAAATATATGATTGGCTATAATTTTCCTACAAATACGTATCATTATTCCACATGTATGTGGAGATTATTTGAGTAACAGTGTTATATACAGTGTACGAAACAGCTATGTGTCATGACTGTTTATTAAATAAGAATGGAAGTTTATTTTCATACGTTTGGATATATGGAAAATCATTATCTCAATTATTCCATCCTTAATCATACGTTAACATGAGATAATTTAGTGTTGTACATAAAATACTGAAAATCTTTAGTTATTTCTAAATAGTGAGATGCTCATCAGCAAAACAGTGAGTTTCTCTTGAAAGTATTAGATTTTCTTACAGGTTTTACACTGTTTAAGTTAACACAGTTTGATATTCTATGAAGTTTTTGTAATAAATGTATACAGTAATAAAGTTGTTTAAAATTTTCTGAGAAAGAAATCTGCTTTGTCAGTTTAACATTGGTGATTTAATTGCTATAAAATGCATATCATAGTTGTATTTTAAAAAGCTTACTTAACTGTTACTGAATATTATATAAAATGCATATCATAGTTGTATTTTAAAAAGCTTACTTAATTGTTACTGAATATTATATAAAATGCATATCATAGTTGTATTTTAAAAAGCTTACTTAACTGTTACTAAATATTATATAAAATGCATATCATAGTTGTATTTTAAAAAGCTTACTTAACTGTTACTGAATATTATATAAAATGCATATCATAGTTGTATTTTAAAAAGCTTACTTAACTGTTACTGAATATTATATAAAATGTATATCATAGTTGTATTTTAAAAAGCTTACTTAACTGTTACTGAATATTATATAAAATGCATATCATAGTTGTATTTTAAAAAGCTTACTTAACTGTTACTGAATATTATATAAAATGTATATCATAGTTGTATTTTAAAAAGCTTACTTAACTGTTACTAAATATTATATAAAATGTATATCATAGTTGTATTTTAAAAAGCTTACTTAACTGTTACTGAATATTATATAAAATGTATATCATAGTTGTATTTTAAATAGCTTACTTAACTGTTACCGAAAAATTGCATCAACTGTACAGAATTCAAATAAGACTAATAACTTTAGTAATTTTTAAGTTTTGTTTCTCTAAGTACATTATTGTACCAATTAATTACTTGTCTTCGTCTGTGTAACATGAAATATGAATTCATAGAACTGTTTTAAGGATGATTAATAAAAGCACAACAGTAACATAAACATTTGACTCTGAGACATTTAATACTAGGACGGTTTAAAATATTCCATTTTCAGCAATATACATTTAAATGAGGTAAAATATTAGATACAAAGATATCTAAATTTATAAAGTTTCAACATCTTATGGAGAGGAATTAGAATACAAAGTAACAAAATAAAATAAATAAATAAAAGATGATGTTCATGTGAAGAATAAAATATACTTTTATCCATCCTACAGTTTTATATTATATCTAGTGTTTACTCATCTACCATAAACTGTGGATGAATCTGAAATTTGAATGTAACTGATAACAGTTGGTATGTAATACCAAGTTGAATGTCACTCTGTTAAAGAGATTGGATAGTGTGAAATTGTGAATTGTATGAAAAGGTCATGTACATATGTTGAATGAATAAAGAAATAACTGTCTCTTATTTTCCCAGGGGGACACTCCCCCCTTTATTGATACCCATGTGTACACTCAAGCTAAAAAATGACATTGTGGCTGAATGTGTTTAAACTTTTTTGAGTAATGTATCAGTGAAATAATTAGCATAACAAGATCATATAAGAATTAATTTACGCTTTATTATAAAAATGTGTCATTACCTGTATTATTATTGTAATTTTTTTGTTTAATATCAGTAGTATCAGCTTCTTGAAATTGTTATGTGTCAATCCAACTCTTTCCTTACTAACAAAATGTGTTGTGCAGCTGCACTCTATGGAATAAACATAATGAAGGAAATGAAGAGAAATGTAAAAGTTGGTGAGTGAAACAAGTTTGGTTCTATACCTTTTGAAGTAATATTATGTCTGGGATTTTCTTTACTATTTATCTGACATAAAGTGTAAGCTAACTAGCTCATATAAATATATTGTATTATCAGTTGAAATGTGTTAACCAACAAAAGTTTCTGTTAGAATTGTCCAGTCCAGGAACTTAATAAAACATTTAACAGTAATTCTAAACTAACTTTCCACATGAAAATAAACTAATAAGCCTTCTAAAGCAATATTAAATTAAACCGAACATATATCAAATAAATATTATATACAACAATATTATAAACCAATACTAAAAACGCTTGTTATAGATGTATACATTATGTACATGTGTACATTATATAGTATTATGTGTGGGATTGCCAGTGTGCTACACAAAAGCAGCCCAGTTTAGTCCCTTTTGTGCTACCGATAACCGTTTGTCTACAGTTTTGAATGTCCTTGGCACAGTGCCAAAAATGCATCAACTTCCCCATAGTTCACTACACTTCTGTCTTCCTTATGACTTACTGTGTCTGCATGAGGAGGTTTGTTTTTTGAATTTCGCGCAAAGCTACACTAGGGCTATCTGCTCTAGTCATCCCTAATTTAGCAGTGTAAGACTAGAGGGAAGGCAACTAGTCATCAACACCCACCGTCAATTTTTGGGATACTCTTTTACCAATGAATAGAGGGATTGTCCGTCACATTATAATGCCCCCACAGCTCAAAGGATGAGCATGATGGGGATTCGAACCGGTGACCCTCAGATTACGAGTCGAACACCTTAATCCACCGTGCATGAGGAGGACATATTTCAGCTTCAATTTCGTATAATAATTCAAATTGTTTTCTTGATAATGATGTTGTTAAATTGTTCATTGTTAATTCTGAAGCCAATGTTACTTACCGCTGTAGATATTTTTACCAGTATAACAATTTGAAACTGATTTGTCAACCTTACTTGAATAACATGTATAAATTAATGTCCATAGTCTTGCCTTATCTCCTGATATATTTCTCAGTTGACATTAGCAACTTCTACATGTTTCTTTTTACCCTTTCTTGTAGTCCAGAGTAGACACATGTAATTAATGTTTTTTGTTTTGGTCAAGTCTACCTTCTGGACTGCTGTAGTTCATCTGTGAGACACTTGGCCTTGAGATCCCTGGGTTTGAGAGATCGTTCACTCTTATGTTCGAGTCTTTTGTTTTTTCTTCCTATTCAGTAACATATTTTAGATCAGGAAGTCTCAACTCATTTAGAATTGAGCAGTTGAAATTTGTTAAGGCTCTACAACGTTTTATTTTTCTCTCTTTGTAGTTCTGCCACCACATGGTGTGCAATAGACCTGCCTCAACTTATCTATTCCTGGAAATATTTAATTTTAATATGGAAAGTGTAAGGTTGTTATGAAAGATTCTATATCAATGTCACTTGATAACAACAGTGTATACACAGGACACTTACAACAGTGTATACACATCAATGTGACTTTTGCTGTTGCCTTTCAGAGACAAGTTCAGAAATGCGCGGCTTCACCTTGACAAGTGGCACTTTCATATCATTTTCGCAACAAAGTCTGTTCCTTTTCTTCGTTTTTATGTCGACCATCCTCGAAAATGATTGCTCACAAATATACGTTGTAACAAACGGTATGAGTATCTCAAGGGCTTTCTTAGCAATAAGAGGGTACCCTACGATTTGGTGACACCAAAACGTTGAGAGCGTTGTTGTTCTGAAATATTGCTGTTGAACCTGGCTCTGCTGAAGTTCAATGATTTCGTCGAGGTATTCATCATTGACATCTACTGTCGCAACACTAAACGTGAACGGCTGTCTCACCCATGCTGGATATGACTTTCTGGTAGGGAAGTATCCATCGAGAGACCTTGCGAGTTCATCTAAGTGCATGGCAATTACTTGCTTCAGTTCCCCGGGTACAGAAATGTCTCCGATTTCAGACACATCTTCGATCTTACTTACACAGTCGTCCAGCAGAGGAAAGTTTGCCAAGTTATCATTCTCTGTTTATCGTTTCCATAACGGTAGCTTTATTTGAAAAGCTTTCAGGTTTTCTTCTGCTTCAGTGATGTTGACTCCATCGCCCTGCATCTGTTGATTGAGATGATTGAGAGCATTGAAGATATCGGCCAAATACACCAAAATGAGAATGAACTCAGATTTTGAAGCAATCTGCATGACAGTGTTGGTGCTCTCGTAAAAACAGGGCTAATTCCACACGCATGGCAAAAAGCACCTTTCCCCGGGACAGCCATCGAACATTAGAATGGTACAGAAGTACCTCGAATTCAGAGTCCGTTTCGTTACACAGCTCTTTGAAGATGCGATGCTTCAGGGCACTATTTCGCACAAAGTTCACACATTCCACTACAATTTTTAATACTTCTGCCAGTTTTGAAGACAAGGTTTTTGTTGCCAACATATTGCCTGTGCAGACCACAGTGCGTTACAATGATGTGTGGTGCATCGGCTTTCACCAGCACACCAAAACCAGAGTTTCATCCCAGCATGACTGGAGCTCCGTCCGTACAAACTGCAGAAACCATATCCCACGAAAGATCGTTGTCTCTGAAGAAGTCATCCACAAGTTTCTTCATGTCGGCTGCCTTAGTTGTTGTTGTAAGAGGCTTACAAAATAAATAAAAAAAATCTTTTATCTCGTCGTTCTTCACATAGCGCACGAATACAGCAAGCTGGCTTAGGTTGGAAACGTCGGTGGTCTCGTCGAGTTGAAGGCTGAATTTTGCTCGGCTTGAAATCAGATCTGCAACTACTTGAGCCAAGATGTTATCGCTCATGTCATCTGTTCTGCTGCTAATGGTGTAATTTGAAAGAGGAATTTGGGATAACTTATTTTCAGCAGCTTTTCCAAGCATGACATTCACCATCTTCAACGCAGCTGGTTTTACAAGTGCTTCACCAATAATGTGTTGTTTGCCCTGCTTTGCGATCAAGTACACAACTTCGTACGATGCTGTGAGGATCGGTTTGTCGATGGGTACAAAGCCGAGAACAAAGTAGCCTTTTCATCGAACCTGGCTCTCTTTACCTTGAATTCAGCAAGCGTTGTGTTCTTGTATTTCCCATCTCCATGCAGCTTTAGGGAGTGTTCTCTTAGTTTTGCCGGTACTAGACTAGAATTGCTCAACTTGGCATTGCAAATCATGCATTGAGAATGCTGACTCCCATCATGTTCCGTTATACACGTGAATCCATATTGTACGTATTCGTCCGACCACTTTCTGTTTTTGCTCGACATAGTTAGTGTGAAGGGATTGAAAGATTAGAAAAAAAGTACAAATGACGCACAATTACTACAGTCATAAGTCGACTGCTAAGCGCACGAAGTTCCCTGCAGCACAGATATTAAGGCCAAGTGATGTGACGTGATCAGCCGCAGCCAATGATGGCCAAGTGGAGCATGACGTCACGAATCATACGAGTGTGTGTGTCTTGACTTCTGCCGAACCCCTAAGACTGACTCATCGAACCAATGGGGCTCGACTGAACCCAGGTTAAGAACCACTGCTGTAGGGTATGTTCATATGTGAAACCTGTAGTGACACCTTGATTCTCAGTAGGACCTCAATCTTCCATTGTTGTTACACAGCATGCCTCATTCTTTCATCACTCTTGTGTTTCTCTATTTGTTCCATATCTTTCAGAACTATAAGTTTACTGTTCACTGTTAGCCCTCTTCTGTTGATTGCATTTCCTTGTTGTATATCAGTCTTATTGGGCTGCCTCTTCCAGAGTCAATGCATGAAACTTAATATATTGTATCTTCAACGCATCAACAAGCTGTTTTCCTAATGTATTTGTTTCATGATTGTAAACTTTATCCAAAAAATGGTTACAGAACTCCTCTATCTGCCACCTTCAGATTCCATTTCATCTATCTTTTGCCCTCATTATTCAAAAATATTATAAACATTATACAAGCCTTACAGTAATTCTAAGTTTATACATGTAGTCCTATATGAGAATATAGTTTAATCTTTCTTTCCTTTTTTTTTCTTCCTTCAAACTCATAAATAACTTGTTCATTCTGTCATCTTTCATTCGAATTATATATTCATTTAGTATTTGCATCAGACATAAGATATTATAGAATCTGTACCCATGATGCTTCAATAGTTTTTATTTTTGAAATAACTTTTAATTACATATTAAGCTTTCCTACATTTTCATGCACCTCCCAACAACTAGATTTCCTTCCTGACTGCAAGTTAGAAACCTGGTGGTAAATCAGAACTTATATAGATCCTCCTGAGACAGGTGTGTTAAAATAACCAGGATAGTGGACAACTCTGTAAGTTAACTGGTGTTCTATATTATACCATAGACATTCAGAACTACAGTTATACTTAGTTTGACAGCATGAGAGTATCTCACTAATGATAGGTTTTAAGTGATTGCCTGTTTGACATAAATTTAAATTATAATCAGTGATGACGAGAAAACCCACTTGTAGAGAAAAATATATATATGTAAAAAAGGCTGGTTTGAGTTGAGAAAATTTTTATGTAGAGGAGCGAACAGCATTTCGACCTTCTTCGGTCATCGTCAAGTTCACAAAGAAAGAAAGATGTAACTGACCGATACCTGACCACATGTTTGAAGGGGGTTGTGTAGCTAAGTGTAGGGATATAGAGGGCGTACTTAGATGTTTGATTATATTTATTAATATAGGTATAAAGGTGTTCCTTTGCATTGGTTTATTTTGGGATTGAGTTGTTGTATAAGTAAGGGTTCTTTAATTTTGCATTTGTTTATGTTTGTTTCTTTATTTAGTATTTGGGTGTTTTCTATGGTTATGTTGTGTTTATTTGATTTGCAGTGCTCGAAAACGTGTGAAGGTAACTTTTTATGTTCTTTGAATATGGTTTCCATTTTTCTACTTGTTTCCCCAATATAGAAGTCGTGGCAGTTATCAAATTATCTTTTATAAATAATGTTGGTGTGGTATTTGTCAGTGTAGTTTTTACACAGTATAGATCTTAGTTTTGTGCCTGGTTTTTGAATAAATTTAGTATTAACTGGAGTGTCATATTTTGTTACTAGTTTTTGCCAAATGGTGGTTATTTTTCTGCTGATGTCAGGAATATATGGTATGCAGCAGTATGTGATTTCATGATTTTGTTAGTTGATTTTACTGTTCGTCTAGATGTATGCGTATAACGTTTTCTACGGTTTGTGGAGGAAACTTATTGATGTTGATTAAGTATTGTAAAAATAAATCCTAATGTTAATGCTAGATTTGAGTCAGAGAATTAAAGAAATTTCGGATCAACAAGAATTACAGTGGAATTGTGCTGAAGAATCAGTAATCGTACAAGCCAGTGCTGACAATGTTAGTTTTAATGGGCGTGGCTTGCGATCGCGTAATTGTGGCGTGTGTCGCTTGTTGCAGGCAGTGAATTTAGTGGAGTGTTAGTGTGTTGAAGCTTATTGTTTCTTTTCACTTTATTTTGTCAAGGAAGTTGGGATCATCAAATTGTAAGAAGGGAAATTATGAAGATGAAAACAAAAATTTTAAGTCAGAGTACAAGGAAGATTTTGCATTCACCGTTAAAGGAGGTAAACCTTTGTGTCTTATCTGCGATATGTTACTCCGTCAAAACAAAGCAGGTAACTTGAAACGCCACTATGAAATAAATCACAAAATGTTTTCGTCTGATTATCCACCTAAATCAGAATTACGGAAAAACAAGTAAACTGTATTAATATCATAACTAAATAGCCAGCAGACACTGTTTAGTATGTTCAGTAAGGAAGTTGATACAACGACTGAAGGTAGTTTTGTATGGAATATTGCTTATGCTAAACGCCCATATTCTGATGGTGAATTTGTTAACAATAATGTAGCTGAAGTTCCAGTGTTAGATCCAAGTAACACAAAACTTCAGCTACTAATAGCACAAACAGTAGCTTCACGCCACGCGACATAGATACGTATCTCCCAGATCAGTGCTGATGTTGCAGGCAAAATGCAAAGTGATTTAAAGAAATCCCTCGCATTCAGCTTAGCCCTTGCTTGACGAATCAACAGACATACAAGACAGCCCACAACTGGCGGCATTTATTTGTCATATTTCCTGTGAAAGAAGAGATGTTGGACTTAGTGGCACTAAAAGAAACAACTCGTGGTGTTGACATTAAAAATGCGCTTGACGGAGCCTTAACATGTGCTGATATTCCACTGGGTAAACTCGTCAGTGTTGCAACAGATGGACCACCTCCTATGGTGGAGGAAAATGTAGAATAAACTGCACTTACAAAAAGTGATCCCAGCTTTCCAGAGTTTGTCTTTGTTCATTGCATTATTCATAGTGAACACCTGGGAGCCAGATACTTCAAGTATAAAGATGTTATGAAATTTGTTCTTGAAATTATCAATTTCATACGTTTAAATGGGAAGACCTACCGACTGTTCAAAAATTTTATTGAAGAACTGGAGCTTGAAGATAAACCCAGTGATGTCTCTTTCTACTGCATTGTAAGGAAGCTGTCTACCAGATAAACCCAGTGATGTCTCTTTCTACTGCATTGTAAGGAAGCTGTCTACCAGATAAACCCAGTGATGTCTCTTTCTACTGCATTGTAAGGTGGCTCTCAACCAGATACACCCAGTGATGTCTCTTTCTACTGCATTGTAAGGTAGCTGTCAACCAGATAAACCCAGTGATGTCTCTTTCTACTGCATTGTAAGGTGGCTCTCAACCAGATAAACCCACTGATGTCTCTTTCTACTGCATTGTAAGGTGGCTGTCTACCAGATACACCCAGTGATGTCTCTTTCTACTGCATTGTAAGGTAGCTGTCTACCAGATAAACCCAGTGATGTCTCTTTCTACTGCATTATAAGGTAGCTGTCTACCAGATAAACCCAGTGATGTCTCTTTCTACTGCATTGTAAGGAAGCTGTCTACCAGATAAACCCAGTGATGTCTCTTTCTACTGCATTGTAAGGTAGCTGTCAACCAGATACACCCAATGATGTCTCTTTCTACTGCATTGTAAGGTAGCTGTCAACCAGATAAACCCAGTGATGTCTCTTTCTACTGCATTGTAAGGTGGCTCTCAACCAGATAAACCCACTGATGTCTCTTTCTACTGCATTGTAAGGTGGCTGTCTACCAGATACACCCAGTGATGTCTCTTTCTACTGCATTGTAAGGTAGCTGTCTACCAGATAAACCCAGTGATGTCTCTTTCTACTGCATTATAAGGTAGCTGTCTACCAGATAAACCCAGTGATGTCTCTTTCTACTGCATTGTAAGGTAGCTGTCTACCAGATAAACCCAGTGATGTCTCTTTCTACTACATTGTAAGGAAGCTGTCTACCAGATAAACCCAGTGATGTCTCTTTCTACTGCATTGTAAGGTGGCTCTCAACCAGATACACCCAGTGATGTCTCTTTCTACTGCATTGTAAGGTAGCTGTCAACCAGATAAACCCAGTGATGTCTCTTTCTACTGCATTGTAAGGTGGCTCTCAACCAGATAAACCCACTGATGTCTCTTTCTACTGCATTGTAAGGTGGCTGTCTACCAGATAAACCCACTGATGTCTCTTTCTACTGCATTGTAAGGTGGCTGTCTACCAGATACACCCAGTGATGTCTCTTTCTACTGCATTGTAAGGTAGCTGTCTACCAGATAAACCCAGTGATGTCTCTTTCTACTGCATTATAAGGTAGCTGTCTACCAGATAAACCCAGTGATGTCTCTTTCTACTGCATTGTAAGGTAGCTGTCTACCAGATAAACCCAGTGATGTCTCTTTCTACTGCATTGTAAGGAAGCTGTCTACCAGATAAACCCAGTGATGTCTCTTTCTACTGCATTGTAAGGTGGCTGTCAACCAGATACACCCAGTGATGTCTCTTTCTACTGCATTGTAAGGTAGCTGTCAACCAGATAAACCCAGTGATGTCTCTTTCTACTGCATTGTAAGGTGGCTCTCAACCAGATAAACCCACTGATGTCTCTTTCTACTGCATTGTAAGGTGGCTGTCTACCAGATACACCCAGTGATGTCTCTTTCTACTGCATTGTAAGGTAGCTGTCTACCAGATAAACCCAGTGATGTCTCTTTCTACTGCATTATAAGGTAGCTGTCTACCAGATAAACCCAGTGATGTATCTTTCTACTGCATTGTAAGGTGGCTGTCTACCAGATAAACCCAGTGATGTCTCTTTCTACTGCATTGTAAGGTGGCTATCTACCAGATAAACCCAGTGATCTCTCTTTCTACTGCATTGTAAGGTAGCTGTCTACCAGATAAACCCAGTGATGTCTCTTTCTACTGCATTGTAAGGTAGCTGTCTACCAGATAAACCCAGTGATGTCTCTTTCTACTGCATTGTAAGGAAGCTGTCTACCAGATAAACCCAGTGATGTCTCTTTCTACTGCATTGTAAGGAAACTGTCTACCAGATAAACCCAGTGATGTCTCTTTCTACTGCATTGTAAGGTGGCTGTCTACCAGATAAACCCAGTGATGTCTCTTTCTACTGCATTGTAAGGTAGCTGTCTACCAGATAAACCCAGTGATGTCTCTTTCTACTGCATTGTAAGGAAGCTGTCTACCAGATAAACTCAGTGATGTCTCTTTCTACTGCATTGTAAAGTGGCTGTCAACCAGATAAACCCAGTGATGTCTCTTTCTACTGCATTGCAAGGTGGCTGTCTACCAGATAAACCCAGTGATGTCTCTTTCTACTGCATTGTAAGGTGGCTGTCTACCAGATAAACCCAGTGATGTCTCTTTCTACTGCATTGTAAGGTAGCTGTCTACCAGATAAACCCAGTGATGTCTCTTTCTACTGCATTGTAAGGAAGCTGTCTACCAGATAAACCCAGTGATGTCTCTTTCTACTGCATTGTAAGGTGGCTCTCAACCAGATACACCCAGTGATGACTCTTTCTACTGCATTGTAAGGTAGCTGTCAACCAGATAAACCCAGTGATGTCTCTTTCTACTGCATTGTAAGGTGGCTCTCAACCAGATAAACCCACTGATGTCTCTTTCTACTGCATTGTAAGGTGGCTGTCTACCAGATAAACCCACTGAGTTCTCTTTCTACTGCATTGTAAGGTGGCTGTCTACCAGATACACCCAGTGATGTCTCTTTCTACTGCATTGTAAGGTAGCAGTCTACCAGATAAACCCAGTGATGACTCTTTCTACTGCATTATAAGGTAGCTGTCTACCAGATAAACCCAGTGATGTCTCTTTCTACTGCATTGTAAGGTGGCTGTCAACCAGATACACCCAGTGATGTCTCTTTCTACTGCATTGTAAGGTAGCTGTCAACCAGATAAACCCAGTGATGTCTCTTTCTACTGCATTGTAAGGTGGCTCTCAACCAGATAAACCCACTGATGTCTCTTTCTACTGCATTGTAAGGTGGCTGTCTACCAGATACACCCAGTGATGTCTCTTTCTACTGCATTGTAAGGTAGCTGTCTACCAGATAAACCCAGTGATGTCTCTTTCTACTGCATTATAAGGTAGCTGTCTACCAGATAAACCCAGTGATGTCTCTTTCTACTGCATTGTAAGGTGGCTGTCAACCAGATACACCCAGTGATATCTCTTTCTACTGCATTGTAAGGTAGCTGTCAACCAGATAAACCCAGTGATGTCTCTTTCTACTGCATTGTAAGGTGGCTCTCAACCAGATAAACCCACTGATGTCTCTTTCTACTGCATTGTAAGGTGGCTGTCTACCAGATACACCCAGTGATGTCTCTTTCTACTGCATTGTAAGGTGGCTGTCAACCAGATACACCCAGTGATGTCTCTTTCTACTGCATTGTAAGGAAGCTGTCTACCAGATAAACCCAGTGATGTATCTTTCTACTGCATTGTAAGGTGGCTGTCTACCAGATAAACCCAGTGATGTCTCTTTCTACTGCATTGTAAGGTGGCTGTCTACCAGATAAACCAAGTGATCTCTCTTTCTACTGCATTGTAAGGTAGCTGTCTACCAGATAAACCCAGTGATGTCTCTTTCTACTGCATTGTAAGGTAGCTGTCTACCAGATAAACCCAGTGATGTCTCTTTCTACTGCATTGTAAGGAAGCTGTCTACCAGATAAACCCAGTGATGTCTCTTTCTACTGCATTGTAAGGAAGCTGTCTACCAGATAAACCCAGTGATGTCTCTTTCTACTGCATTGTAAGGTGGCTGTCTACCAGATAAACCCAGTGATGTCTCTTTCTACTGCATTGTAAGGTAGCTGTCTACAAGATAAACCCAGTGATGTCTCTTTCTACTGCATTGTAAGGAAGCTGTCTACCAGATAAACTCAGTGATGTCTCTTTCTACTGCATTGTAAAGTGGCTGTCAACCAGATAAACCCAGTGATGTCTCTTTCTACTGCATTGCAAGGTGGCTGTCTACCAGATAAACCCAGTGATGTCTCTTTCTACTGCATTGTAAGGTAGCTGTCTACCAGATAAACCCAGTGATGTCTCTTTCTACTGCATTGTAAAAAAGCTGTCTACCAGATAAACCCAGTGATGTCTCTTTCTACTGCATTGTAAGGTGGCTGTCAACCAGATAAACCCAGTGATGTCTCTTTCTACTGCATTGTAAGGTAGCTGTCAACCAGATAAACCCAGTGATGTCTCTTTCTACTGCATTGTAAGGTGGCTGTCAACCAGATACACCCAGTGATGTCTCTTTCTACTGCATTGTAAGGTAGCTGTCAACCAGATAAACCCAGTGATGTCTCTTTCTACTGCATTGTAAGGTGGCTCTCAACCAGATAAACCCAGTGATGTATCTTTCTACTGCATTGTAAGGTGGCTGTCTACCAGATAAACCCAGTGATGTCTCTTTCTACTGCATTGTAAGGTAGCTGTCTACCAGATAAACCCAGTGATGTCTCTTTCTACTGCATTGTAAGGAAGCTGTCTACCAGATAAACCCAGTGATGTCTCTTTCTACTGCATTGTAAGGAAGCTGTCTACCAGATAAACCCAGTGATGTCTCTTTCTACTGCATTGTAAGGTGGCTGTCTACCAGATAAACCCAGTGATGTCTCTTTCTACTGCATTGTAAGGTAGCTGTCTACCAGATAAACCCAGTGATGTCTCTTTCTACTGCATTGTAAGGAAGCTGTCTACCAGATAAACTCAGTGATGTCTCTTTCTACTGCATTGTAAGGTGGCTCTCAACCAGATAAACCCACTGATGTCTCTTTCTACTGCATTGTAAGGTGGCTGTCTACCAGATACACCCAGTGATGTCTCTTTCTACTGCATTGTAAGGTGGCTGTCAACCAGATAAACCCAGTGATGTCTCTTTCTACTGCATTGTAAGGTGGCTGTCAACCAGATAAACCCAGTGATGTCTCTTTCTACTGCATTGTAAGGTAGCTGTCTACCAGATAAACCCAGTGATGTCTCTTTCTTCTGCATTGTAAGGTAGCTGTCTACCAGATAAACCCAGTGATGTCTCTTTCTACTGCATTGTAAGGTAGCTGTCTACCAG
Source organism: Tachypleus tridentatus (assembly GCF_004210375.1). NCBI lineage: Eukaryota > Metazoa > Arthropoda > Merostomata > Xiphosura > Limulidae > Tachypleus > Tachypleus tridentatus. The sequence continues at coordinate 110,024,262 of NC_134834.1, forward strand.
ATAAACCCAGTGATGTCTTTTTCTACTGCATTGTAAGGTAGCTGTCTACCAGATAAACCCAGTGATCTCTTTTTCTACTGCATTGTAAGGTAGCTGTCTACCAGCTATGTCTTAAGTAGGTTTGTGGTTCCTTGGAGCCTATTATTACTTTTCTTTAAGAAAAGAAAAGATTCTATCCTCAAATGGAAAATTATGAATGGATACAAGATCTAATGTTCCTTACTGAATCATCTGCAAACTCTGAACTTGGCACTACAAGGGAAGGATAATATTGTTTCTAATCTTAGTCAGACAATTTTCAACTTTCAGAATAAAATAACAATTTCTAAAGAGACATATTGTGAAGAAACTTCAATTTCAAAAGGAGAGTAAATACATTCCTTGATATTGAAATAAAAAAACTACAAATTGGAAGAACACAAAGATAAATTACAAGGACTGCTTGATAATATCCTATACAGGTGTGAAGACTTGCAGAAGTTGAAGCTCTGCCTTTCTTGTACAGCCACTGATGCTTGATGTGATCAATGATGGTTGTCCAGTTCTCGAACCTGTAGTTACAGAATCATCTGTTGTGGAAATGGAACTAGTAGAACTACAGGAGGACCTGGGTCTAATGATGATACAGAAATCCCATTCTACAACTGAGTGCTGAAAGCAAGTTCCAGAAATAAAATATCCTGAAATGAAGAAAACCAGTGTGCGACTCATCTCAATTTTAGCACAACATACTGCTGTGAATCACTGTACTCTGCATGGAAGTCTCTGAAGTCGAAGCATCGTGCAATCCTTACAAATCAATACCTGACGGAGCTAATTCGTACAGCTTTGACAACATATTAGCCGGAATTTCAACCACTCACAACCAAGATGGAAATTCACACGACCTCTACTAGCAGTAAATAGCCTGATAATTGTATCAATGTATGTTTGTGTGGGAAGAATATTATGACAAGGCTAAAATTTTGTAAGGTGGTATCTGATTAAAATTACTTGATGTTGTTTTGAATTAAGCACAAAGGTACACAATGGGCTATCTGTGCTCTGCCCACCACGGGTATCGAAATCCGGTTTTTAGCGTTGTAAGTCCGCAGACATACCGCTGAACCACTAGGGGGCATTAAAATTACTCTAATTTTATTGTTTTACATATTTTCGTTTATGTTTTGACCAGATATTTACTAAGACAAATAAATACAATTAAAAACATCTGTTTTTACCCCTTGTATTTTTATTTTTGGCTGTCTCGTTTAATGTTAATGAAATGCAAATTTGCATATTTTTCTTAGATGTTTCCATAGTTTATTATCGTATTAAATACGCTATATATAACTGAAGCAGTAATCACCCAGGATTTTGAAAACATTAGGTATATATATATATGTGTACTGTGTGGTTATTGAAACTGATAGAAATTAACAGTTTAAAAACTACATACATGAATAAATATCATTACATACATGTATTTCTTAATATTTATATATAATTTACGTAATACAATGTATATGTTACAATAAAAACGTGTGTGTAATATTTGTCATGTCTTCCGGCTCTTAAACATCTGAAGTTTATCGTATGTGGCTCTTACACTAAGCAATGTTGGCCGCCCCTGCTCTAGAGTATCACACACAATCTTACAATTTGTTTTTATCACTGCTAGTAAATTGTACATCCTTTGAACTTTGAATGCTTGTTCCTTAGTAGCATCTATTTGTATGTTAATCTACTTTTTAAACATTTTGTGGTTCTCTCTATATTTTTATTTCATATAATACAAACATATTATATATACAGGGTGTTCGGAAAGTCACATGTGCAGTTTTGTAATCATATTTTATTCAGTCTATTTCAAGCCAGCAACTGATAGCAGTGTTTAGAAACAAAATAAGAAGGATTCAAGCCTGTATTGATGCCAATGGGGGTCACTTTCAACATTGTATATAATTGTCATTCATATTTACCTCCTGTATTCTATATTGAAACATGTTTGTTAATAAATATATGCACAGTGACTTTCTGAACACCCTGTACACATATATAAAAGGTTAAAGACGACAAATATAACTTGTCACATCTAAAACTTGTTGCTCTGAGATCTACACCGACAAATCGTTATACGAGTGATCGCGAGGAACAACCCTTTATTTATATTCTACGTGCAATTTGTTAACTAGCTCTAAAGGAGAAATTGTCTGTTTCATAACTCAACTTTGAACATCTGTCTTTTCCCACTGCTACCTCACACTTATCTGTTTTATATATCTGTCTTTATTTTCGTTTTCTTTCGCTTACGTCATGTATTTACAACAATTGATTGACAAGTATTGCTTCATTTCTAACCAATACAAACTGAGAAAAACAACAATAAAATGGAAGCATAATATTATTGAATAATTGCATATAATAACTAAGGAGACGAAATCTTAAAGTAAGAATCGAACTGTGCGAAGAAAGAACTAAATTTTATAGCCAAACGTTTCTCACCTTGCATTTCATGGGTACTTCGGCCAGTAGAATTTGCAGGTATAACGTTTTGTATAAATGTTTTAATTGTATATTCACATAAGATCATTCTATAAATCTGAATTAAATTATTGAAATAAGAAACAAAAGTCAGACAACTAGTAACTTTCACTTTACTCTGCAACCTGTGAGAGGTTTAGTAATTAGGGTTAGCAAATACTCGGCTGTTTTAGAAAGCGTCGTACTGATAAATTGAGAAAAAGGGACCATTTTCTAAGACAAAAATATTATTTTTCACAGTAATTGAAGTAGTGGAAAACTGTTCTGGTTGTGCTAAGCAAATATTATTTTTGATCTTTTTAGTGTGGTACTGTTTATTTAAAAATTAACAGTGTTTTTTAACTCCTTTCATTAAAACTATATTTATAAATTACATCAATAAAGATATAATTCAAACCTTCAGATTTAGTCTAAGTGAAAGTCTTGTTACGAGGACAATACTTTAAAATTTTGTTCTTTGATAAACAAAGGTTTGTCGTACGTATCGTAGTTATTTTTATACTTGTCTGAATTTAAGATATAAAAGTGGGAATATTTTATAGATTTTTTTGTGGTGCCATTTAACAGATAGTGACACAATGTATTTATTATTTCGGTCACATACATACAAATATGCACACCATGTCCTTTAGATAATAGTAAGATAAGAAAATATAACGTAATTCTTTGTATTGGATTTACTAAAATATATATTTTCAACATAATAAAGTGCTGCAATTCTTAATAGATAGCCTATACTATGTTGTTGTGTTATAAATTAACTGTGCTTTTAGTTCGTGCTTCTAGTAAATTTAGGATAATTATATCTACATAACCCACAATAGCAAATTAATACACCGTGATGGTTTACCCGGTGCCGTCTCATCATCAGTCAAATGTCTACGACATTTTTCTTTCCAAGTTCCCTCAGGTATCTTTGGAATGTTTTCTTCACGTTGTGTGATAATGAACAGGTATTGATAAGGAATTTAAATGTGGTAGAGTTGTCAAGAATAACGACCATTTTGATCAAGTAATTATTTTAGTTAAGAATAAAAATGTTATTGTCGGACGATGTAACATAAATATTTTTATGTAATGATAATTCTTTTAAAAGATTTATTCAGGGCTTAAATGGTAAGGACGAACATTAGGGATAAAATTATAAGAAGTAGAAAAGGCAGATTTCATTATTTTTGTCATGAAAAAAACTGATTCGACAAAGAGTTATTTTGTCTTTCACAAGAAGGTCCTTTAGGTGTCTGTATTGTGATTTAAAAGTGTAAACTAAGTTAGGTACGTAGAGTTTACGTGGTGAGAAAGAGAACTTAAGAACTTTAGCTAGCACTGATTTACACTGATTATTTATGCTATAATTACATAGGTTAACAATCTGGTCGCCAGGATGAAACTAGGAATGAATGCTGTTAATCAGTCAATTCAGCCTCAAATTTGTCTTCGTTCCATTGGTTCCACTTGTTTAGTACACTGATGTAATCAACACTGTTAACAATCATTCTAAGGCTAGTACAGAACACTTTGAACTTTTCCAGTAAAATTTATGTTCTGTTGATGTTTTGTTCGAAATTCTTGATCCAACTCCACCAAACATCCTCACCCTTTATGATGTGTGTGTGGGGGAAGGGAGAATATTGTTAGGGTCAGTCTCACTATTCGTTTGTGAAAGAGTGGTTAGTGTATGGTGATGACTAGGTGCCTCTATTCTTTCACTGCTAAATTACGGACGATTAGTGTAGATAGCCCTCGTGTAGCTTTAAGCAAAATCTAAAACAAATCAATAGTCTCTTTAGATAGATCTGATAATCTAACGACTTTTGAACATTTCGGTTTGGTTCTCTAAAGTGGAGAAACTTTGGAATCACGTTTCGAAGAATGCATTCTGAAAGAAAGCAAATTTCAGCCCCATTTTTCAGAGACACAGCATACAGGTAACAGTTTATTCACATATGATCATATCAAAACATTAGCAATCGGTGTACCCGAAAGAAAACGATGTTTGATGATTAATAGTATAACTATATTGAAGATGAAGAAATAGATTCATACAACAGAAGGGAACAGAGATAAAGTTTTCAATATTTTACAGATTCAGTATTTAAAGCAAAAAAAAAAAATCTTGATTACGAGAAACTCACTTCAAATAAAAATGTACATCAGAATCGCTGGTATGGGTACTAACAGTTGTATTGTGTATCTGAATCGCTGGTATGGGTACTAACACTTGTATTGTATATCTGAATGGCTGGTATGGGTAATAACACTTGTATTGTATATCAGAATCGCTGGTATGGGTACTAACACTTGTATTGTATATCAGAATCGTTGGTATGGGTACTAACACTTGTATTGTATATCTGAATCGCTGGTATGGGTAATAACACTTGTATTGAGAGGGAAAGAAAAACGATTCGACCTTCCTAGGTCATCTTCAGGTTAAGAAAGAGAGAGTTTGCAAGTGGCCGTTGCCGCACACATGTCTTAGGGACGAGAGTATAAACGGATACGGGATAAACAGATACGGAAAGTTATGCAATCATTGATGAAAAAAACATGGTTATTTTACTGTCAAAACAAGGGCAAACTGTTATTTGCAGTGTTGTGTGTGGAAACAACATAAACCACGAGAAGGGCTTCTCCCCCAGTGTTGGCTAACCTACAGCCAGGAGAAAGGTCGAATTTACACCCTGGAAGGCAAACCGTGTTTCACTACTTTACCAGTACATCTGAACACCATACAGCTTTAAATAATAATTATGAATCTGTACGAACAGTTTTCACCATACAGCTTTAAATAATAATAATAAATCTGTACGAACAGTTTTCACCATACAACTTTAAATAAAAATAATAAATCTGTACGAACAGTTTTCACCATACAACTTTAAATAAAAATAATAAATCTGTACGAACAGTTTTCACCATACAGCTTTAAATAAAAATAATAAATCTGTACGAACAGTTTTCACCATACAGCTTTAAATAAAAATAATAAATCTGTACGAACAGTTTTCACCATACAGCTTTAAATAAAAATAATAAATCTGTACGAACAGTTTTCACCATACAACTTTAAATAAAAATAATAAATCTGTAATGAACAGTTTTCACCATACAGCTTTAAATAAAAAATAATAAATCTGTAATGAACAGTTTTCACCATACAGCTTTAAATAAAAATAATAAACCTGTACGAACAGTTTTCACCATACAACTTTAAATAAAAATAATAAATCTGTACGAACAGTTTTCACCATACAACTTTAAATAAAAATAATAAATCTGTACGAACAGTTTTCACCATACAGCTTTAAATAAAAATAATAAATCTGTAATGAACAGTTTTCACCATACAGCTTTAAATAAAAATAATAAATCTGTATGAACAGTTTTCACCATACAGCTTTAAATAAAAATAATAAATCTGTACGAACAGTTTTCACCATACAGCTTTAAATAAAAATAATAAATCTGTAATGAACAGTTTTCACCATACAGCTTTAAATAAAAATAATAAATCTGTACGAACAGTTTTCACCATACAGCTTTAAATAATAATAATAATTATGAATCTGTACGAACAGTTTTCACCATACAGCTTTAAATAAAAATAAAATTATGAATCTGTACGAACAGTTTTCACCATACAGCTTTAAATAAAAATAATAAATCTGTACGAACAGTTTTCACCATACAGCTTTAAATAAAAATAATAAATCTGTACGAACAGTTTTCACCATACAGCTTTAAATAATAATAATAATTATGAATCTGTACGAACAGTTTTCACCATACAGCTTTAAATAAAAATAAAAATTATGAATCTGTACGAACAGTTTTCACCATACAGCTTTAAATAAAAATAATAAATCTGTACGAACAGTTTTCACCATACAGCTTTAAATAAAAATAATAAATCTGTACGAACAGTTTTCACCATACAGCTTTAAATAATAATAATAATTATGAATCTGTACGAACAGTTTTCACCATACAGCTTTAAATAATAATAATAATTATGAATCTGTACGAACAGTTTTCACCATACAGCTTTAAATAAAAATAAAAATTATGAATCTGTACGAACAGTTTTCACCATACAGCTTTAAATAAAAATAATAATTATGAATCTGTACGAACAGTTTTCACCATACAGCTTTAAATAAAAATAATAATTATGAATCTGTACGAACAGTTTTACTCAGATATACTTTAGACTTCATGATTTTGTAAGATTTATTCAGTGTTATTCACAGCGCGTAAGGCGTGCGACTCGTAATCCGAGGGTCGCGGGTTCGCGCCCGCGTCGCGCTAAACATGCTCGCCCTCCCAGCCGTGGGGGTGTATAATGTGACGGTCAATCCCACTATTCGTTGGTAAAAGAGTAGCCCAAGAGTTGGCGGTGGGTGGTGATGACTAGCTGCCTTCCCTCTAGTCTTACACTGCTAAATTAGGGACGGCTAGCACAGATAGCCCTCGAGTAGCTTTGTGCGAAATTCCAAAACAAACAAACGTGTTATTCACAAAGATGTGAGAAACCAATCAAGACCTTCATGTTTGTTTATATGTGAAGTCTGACGAGATTCCCCAGCATGCAATTTACCTGTTGTTTTTAACCCTTAATCCAATAGCCTATGGACATATTTTTAACAATACAAAATTTACCTATTATTCTGAGCTTCTAATCCTAAATCCTATTATTGTATTTGTTAAGTAATTCTCACTTCTTGAAATACTAAATACTCAAGCCTTGTTTTTCGTACAATTCTCTTAGTGGTTTACTTTTTACAGACTTCTTATCTTACCCTTTTATGATGTTACAGAATTCGATCTAAACACCAATCAGTGAAGACCGACTTTGAAAGTAGCTGTAGATAATATTGAATGTGATTGTACAGAGAACATTATTTACTACTTGTTGTATACTTACTGTGAACCGTGTCCATCAGTTCATCTGTCTCCTGTTTATGACGGCTTCACTTCTCATGTTGAGTGTGTAAAGCTACGAATGAACTCAAAATTCAACATTAAATTTTTAAATAACAATAGAACATGTATGAATAATGTTGATAAACAGGATATTCTACTCTAACTTGTCATGAATTAATAACACTGTCATTCACATATCAACATGTGACATGTTATTGTTGAGTGGTTCTTAATAAAATACTTCCTGTACAAACATGGAGCATGAGACATAGAAAACCAAAACCCATTTAACACACTTACTCTAGAGCGTCACACAATCTTACAGTTTGTTTTTAATCACCGCTACACAAGGGCTATTTGCGCGAGCCGTCACTAATGTAACAGAGAGACCAGATGGAAGGTAACTAGTTATCGCTACCCACCGCCATGTCTTGGTCTACTATTTTATGAACGAATAGGGGGATTGACTGAAACATTATAATGTCCACGTGGCTAAAGGTCGATCGTGTTTGGTGTGGCGTGTAGAAGTACACCGGACTTTTGTACCATTTGCTAGTGTATCATATACTAACATAGATCCCCATTAGGTTCCTATTACTTATCTATTTAGTACAAAAATAAGCTTAAACAAAACACGGCGACAAAAAACTTGTAAACAGGTGTACGAACATAAAGGAACGTGGACTAAAGAAACTCGACTCAAATGACTGTAAATTGGTGTATATATAAATAATTTACGTAGGTTCTCATACACTTTCTCGCTCATTTACTACGATAACTGTATTTATATATACGTATGCACATAGATGTAGACGGACGGCAATTTAAAATGAAATGTTGGTTGTTGTTTTTTTAGGTAAACACTGTCTTCTCAGTCAACGTTGTACGAATGTTGATGACGAAGCTACGTATGGACAATTCCACAGAAACTGCGCATGTCAGGTAGATATTAGTGGTTGTCTGATTTAATAACAAGCTCAGCGATGGTAAAAACTATTTTAAAATTTTAAGAAAAATAAACATATGAGTATCTAGAAAACTATGGGAAAATATCAGTATATTTAGTGAAGTATTTGTTGTATTTTTTACTTTATAAGTAATTCTATCTTTCCAAAAGTAGTAACATAGAAATTCAAAAATGTTCTGGTGTTTGTCCTGTTTGGAATTATTTAGATTTTTATTGATTACTTCAGTTACCACTCCTCAACATATTTCACATCTGAACATTGATAATAAAACTGTAAACAGTTTCAGGTTTGTTTTGTTTTCCTTTAGCCAATAGCTTAACCTTTGAATGTACTCCCAAATATCAGAATCCCCGGATGTTGAGAGATGTGCAGAACCGTGTATTCTTAAAACAAATACTCCGTACTACAAAATTTATGCCGAGCTGTGACTGTTATATAAGATTAAATATCAAAATAAATAGATACAGCTTAAAGGATTTACCGGTGTTTTCAAAATCTATAAAATAAAAATTAGTCGCAGCCTCAGAATCACTAGAAACAAAAATCCACGAAACGTATTAGGGATTTTATTGGAAAGAAATGTAAACAGCTTTCCAAAGGAAAATAAATGTCAGAAGAGAATTATTAACTGTTTTTATAGGAAAGTCATCAAAGCGACTGCGCTTCTTTTCCGTTTACTCGGAATCACTTATCTTCTGCATCAGTCCTCATGACGATACTCACCTAGAGAGGGAGTACATGGTAACTAACGCCTTGTTGCAGTCTTCCAAGTAAGTCTTTCAAGTCTAATTTTATATGAACAGGGAAAACAAAAATGTGCGTATGGTTCTTACTGGCCATAAATCTGATTTTTTCAAATCACTTCCATGTCCTTGACAGTGCTGGATATTAAACCTTACGGTCCGTCCAGTTACCATTATTTTTGTAACTTACACAGTTCGTAAGTTTGTGTGTGTGTTTTCTTATAGCAAAGCCACATCGGGCTATCTGCTGAGCCCGCTCAGGGGAATCGAATCCCTGATTTTAGCGTTGTAAGTCCTAGACTTACCGCTGTACCAGCGGGGGAAGGGGGTCAGTTCGTAAGTATAAGACAAGTTCTATTCGCCTGTCGCTTCAAGAAGTAAACTTTAAATAGAGCATTGAGATGACACCTAACGGAAAAAACTTACCGCCTCTGTGTGTGTGTGTTTTCTTCTAGCAAAGACATATATAGCTATGTGCTATATCCACCGAGAGGAATCGAAGCCTTGATTTTAACGTTGTACATCAGTAAGTAGAGGGACATTCCAACTCTTTCTCCTATTTTTGACAAGTTCATATCCTAGTTGATGACACGTTTACTGAGTCTTACTGTTTCAGTCTAGTAAGGGAATAAATTTTACAGTGAAGTGTTACTCTTAGTGTTGAAATAATTTAAGAGGAGCTCCCAGTGGCATAGCGGTATGTCTGCAGACTTATACTGTTAAAATCCGGGTTTTGTTATCTGTGGTTGGCAGAGCATAGATAAACCCTTGTGTAGCTTTGTGCTTAATAACAAATAATAACAAGTTTAAGAGGAATTGTTTAGGGTATAACACAGTACTGTTCCTCAACACACAGGTGAAAAACTCAGATGGTTTGTTTGTTTATATTTGTTTTTTTGAATTTCGCGTAAAGCTACTCGAGGGCTATCTGCGCTAGCCGTCCCTAATTTAGCAGTGTAAGACTAGAGAGAAGGCAGCTGGTCATCACCACCCACCGCCAACTCTTGGGCTACTCTTGTACCAACGAATAGTGGGATTGACCGTCACATTATAACGCTCCCACGGCTGAAAGGGCGAGCATGTTTGGTGCGGCCTGGATTCGAACCCGCGGCCCTCGGATTACGAGTCGAAAGCCTTAACACACTTGGCCATGACGGGCCTAACTCAGATGGACTGCAATGTTTAGAATTTGATTCCTGTTTACAAAAACGGAAACTGTTTGACAGAATATTTATTAATCATTTCTCTGGTATGTCAATGTATGTATAACCACAACTATCTGGCTATAATTCTTAAGCCTCCTGAACTGACTAAAAGAACAACAGTGGAAAATTATCATTATTTAAACTTAAGTCAAATTATTTTGTAAAATCTAAACTAGTCATCACCAACCATCGCCAGATCTTGAGCAACTTCTTCATTAACGAATAGTGTTATTGTAGGTCACATAATGACACCTCAACGGCTGAAAGAGCGGCCACGTTTGGTTTGCCGGGAATTGGAACCCGCGACTCTGAGATTATGAGTTGAATGCGTTAACCACCTGGCCAGGCCGGGTCCAAGACTTACAGAATTAAAAACGTTTGAATAAATTGATTTATGTGTGTGCACCAAAAACCTATAAAATAATTTTAATTATTTATCACCTACAGATTTCGAGGCTTCTAATGATTACATTTCCTAGTGTTTTGTTATCTATCAGTTTACAAGACGGATGTAAATTTTTATTTACTGTGGGCGCCTGCTCGTGTAGTCGTTACCTTCTGAGCTGTAATAGCAAATTATTGGTGATATAGCTTTTAACCTTACAATTTTATTCTTAAAGTAATCTCAGTTATACTGATAAAATCTTAATAAACAACAGCAGAAAATACCTAGTTTCATACTCTTTTCGATAGAACATCTTTTTGTTCTCACATAACAGCTATTATTGTTCAGTGCAGCCTTCAATATGCGAAAATATTTTTGGTTCCACTAGCCTTGAAACTCTCACCTACCCCACATATCAACGTGGTTCATCTGCGTTGTAACATGTAAATAAACAAGCACAACGCTTCACTGAAACATACTCTACTATCAAAGCTGGCAGCTGGCTTCCTATTTACTGTAGAACACAGTCTTCAAAGGTGACAGAAAAGAAGTACCAGAAGTGTGAGGAGAGTAAAGTATCAATGGGAAATATATTTTCAGTGTAAGAAAACATAAACTTTGATACGATATCTTACCTAAAAACACATAATAACAGGAATCTCATTGAGAATCTCGCATTGACTTGGTGGAGGAACCTAGACGGGCATTCCTCGGAAAGTGTCCACAGGATGTCGTTGGAGTGTGACTTCTCTTCTTGGAGGAACACACTAGTGAGATAACACATAAACTAGGTACACTCTTTTCCCATCTTGAAAGAACGGGTCACTACGTTGGGTGTAAAAATGGCATTTTTAACTGTAGATATCCTGGCTGGTCCACCTTCTTTCCCATGTTGGGGGGAGGGACATCTTAGCAAATACAGTACATATAAAGTAGTCTACTTTTTTTCCCAGGATAGGGTAGGGAGCATCCTTGACAACACAATACATCTAAAGGGGTCCACCTACTTTCCCAGGATAGAGTGGGGAACATCCCTACCAACACAATACATCTTAACGGATCAACCTTGTTTCCCATGATAGGGTGGGGCACCCTAGCGAACACAGTACATCTAAATAGGTCCACCTTTTTCCCATTATAGGGTGGGAAACATCCTAGCTAATACATTACATATAAAGTGATCCACCTTCTTTTCCATGATTGGGTGGGGGGCATCCTAACCAACACAATACATCTAAACTGGTCCACCTCCTTTCCATACCAGATATCCAAAGAACCAACCTGCAGGAGATGGTATGAAAGAAGTTTCTCAGCCGACTGGTATGTTCTTTGGCTGCTAAAGTTCCTTCTGAAACAAGATAAACCTTTTAACACAGTTAAGATATCTTTTCTGTTCGTTTGTCTTAGAGATTTGCTCTTAGGCAATTGTCATCTTAACTCATGAGATTTCTCATAATTCAGCATATGTTTTCCAACAATCTTAGAAACACCAACTTCCTATTTTCTAGTTCTCTCTATAGTTTTGCGCTCGTGAAACTTTAAAAAATTGTTTTGTAAATTTACCAGTTTTTAATAACAAAGATTTGTTTTGTTTTTCTAATTACATTTTTTCATTTAGTAACTTAGAAGTCCATATTACTATTTCTCTATCCTTTGTGAGACAAGAATTTCTTCACATAAGTGAAATTTCAACAGTAGCGAGGAAAGTAAAGTTACGTGTTGATGACGTGACAGCCACTTTTCATATATTAGTGAACACCATTATGTAGTCTGTAACTTCATTCACATCTACTTGACGTGACAGCCACTTTTCATATATTAGTGAACACCATTATGTAGTCTGCAACTTCATTCACATCTATTTCACGTGACAGCCACTTTTCATATATTAATGAACACCATCATGTAGTCTGTAACTTCATTCACATCTATTTGACGTGACAGCCACTTTTCATATATTAGTGAACATTATTATGTAGTCTGTAACTTCATTCACATCTATTTGACGTGACAGCCACTTTTCATATATTAGTGAACACTATTATGTAGTCTGTAACTTCATTCACATCTATCTGACGTGACAGCCACTTTTCATATATTAGTGAACACCATCATGTAGTCTGTAACTTCATTTACATCTAGTTGACGTGACAGCCACTTTTCATTTATTAGTGAACACCATTATGTAGTCTCTAACTTCATTCACATCTATTTAACTCTCTTTCATCCCTTCGATTTCAATTGGAAATTTAGCAGGAGGTCAGCTTCTTTGTTTACGTTCATCTACTTCTAAGGCTTTGTGAACTTCCCATTGAGGGCAGTATTCGACCATCTTCTCATTATGTGGGCTTAATTTCTCATGTATATTCCATTCCAGGTCTTTTTTCCTCTTTCTCAATCTCATTTGTATAAATCTAATCCTGATGCATTACTTGTTTTTCATCATTTATTTACATTTGCATACATACTGATTTCCTTTTTAGACCAACTACATTTCCACGACCATATGTCTGGTCCTCATAGTCTTACTGATTCTTACATTAAGAATTATAGTTATTTTTACATGCACTATCTAGATTCATAGACTGTGGCATAAATTTTGAATGTTTGAAAAGCTGGCCCATTTAGTTCAGTTCAACTATCCAGTACACAATTACCCTGTCTTTTCCTGAACTTTCTTTGTTTGCCTCCTTGCACTTTACGTCTTCATTTTATGTCAGAAGTACTTCATAGAGGTGCTGATTTCGTTTGGAATTATTTGTGTTCCATCCTATTTTCTGCTGTGGCTTGTTCTATACAATGTTTATTGATCCCATATGTCAAAGAACGGATGGATTACAACCATCCTTACACATAGGCCTTCACTCCAGTTCTTTTCTCCCTTTCTATCAGTTCTCAACCTGTTCAGTTTCATCCTTTTTAGAATCTATTCTGTTCTCTTTGGGTGTGAAGAAATTTACCAACCCTCTTACAAGGTTTTACTTGGTGTCCCTCAAAAGACACGGAGGAGATTTAGTTATTAATCTGTCCAACGTTCTCATTTGGAAAAGTTCTCTTCACTTCATTGGACCATTACTCCATATTCAGGTCTATATCTCAAACGCCTTTCTTCCTATTCCCATTCCTATTCCTATTCGCTGAGTTCTGTAGATGCTTCCTTTTCTTCATCCATTGGTACTATATTTTATTGTTTCAAACACTACATTGTCTCCTATAATTTCAGTCACGTAGTCAGTGTTTGCTCTACAACCCGTTGACTTGGTCTATGGTTTCGTTATTACATGCCAGATAGCCTTCTGTTTTCATACTCATGGAAAGAGTCCTCTAGTCATATCTTCATTCTTTTGATGGTGGAAGCCCGTTTTGGATGAATTTAAAAAATGTTCAAATCCTTACTCACTCCTACCAAATACTTTATCCTCTTGACCAAACCATTTTCCCTCTTTCCTACTGTGCTCGAGAAACTCATGTTGTGGCTAGATAATCCATTACCACTGTTTTGGTTCCCTCACTTTGAATCGTACCAAACCCACACCTCTTCAGACATGTTAATGTTTACTGGTTCGGATATATCATTGAACAACAATCTCATCTTAAACATATGTACCAGGATAAGCAATTCCTCCACTTCAGTGTGCCCGACCTCTGTTCTGTTCATTGGACATGCTTGTACTCCTTGCTACTGCTAGTGAATTATTTGATTATGATCCATTATGATAATTTCGTGGTGATTTTTTACATCAATCATGGAGCAGATATCAGATCTTTGATTCTGTTTTAAAACACTCAACCGTCATGATTCGGCATCTATCCAATGTATTTGCTGTATAGATTCTCATGTATTTGAAGCGATGAACTTGAAAACAGATCATCTGTATCATGATCTGCCTATCAAATAGCCACTTCACTCAAGTTTTCTGATGCGTATGTGTTCATTTGGGTAATTACGACTTATTGTCTCTTCAATAATGAAATTTCATAAGTGGAGCAGTATAGAGGGACCTAGTAAACAATAACATCATTATCCATTAATAAGAATCACGTGAGTTTAGGTTGAAGTTGCCCAAAAACTAGTGTCATGCAGATACTCAAGGCAGATGATCACAGAAGATATAATCTCTGTGTGAAATGGTAAGTATCTAATAGAAACACATTTTCATGAAAGAAAATGTTAACTTTTTCCAAAACCAGATGTCTTCTGAACTAACCAGTTGGAGATAATAAAATGGGGGTTCCATTCTTCTTTTTCACACAATAGTTTTATGATGTGTTAAAATTTTTCCTTCCTGCTTTTACTTTAACGTTTTTCATGCTGTTTATTACTTTTTATTTTGTACAGTTATTAAGTAACTGTAGTTTCTTAATTCACTCCAATTGAACACGAATCTTAAATTTCATATTACTTTTCATACACTTTTCACCTGGGATATTTTTCAACACATTTCTCAATCGGTACGAATTTCATTTCTTTTCGTTTAGGTCGATGCAGTCCTAATCTGTCTACTAGTGAAGTAATTTCTTTACTGGAGGTAATAGCTGTAATGGAAGTCCTTATACCCATGAGTCACACTCACTTTCACATCTGTTACTGAGTATAACAGAATCAATGGAACCTGGTATCCATTACTCAATACCTATAAGATCCTTTGTACAGTGTGTTCTTTCAATACCCAAGTGTTCTGATAGTTATCTAATCAGTGAAATACTCAACCTCTGTACACATTTACCACCCATCTCAGAAAGAACAGTCATAACTTTTTGGTCACCAATACCACATCGTTTTGCTTAGATAGTAAATTAATTCTATCAAGATTGGACCAAGTTACTTATATATGTTTCCTTCTCAAGGTTTATGTTCAGCTCAAACTTAATTTCCAGTCCTTATCCTTCACAAAATACCCCCTCTTAGTACTTCCCCTTAGATATCACTCATTCATCAGACTCGGTGTCAAATTATCATTCCACTATCGCCACTCTCCGGTTTCAAACGTGGCTTTTGGACTAATTGTACATGTAGCTTATTTACTTTTCATTTCTATATATCATTTTTCCTATACTATACTACACTAGAGAACGTTATAACTGCCGGGTACAATTTCCTGCTGGTTAGTTTGTGGTAAAACTGGTTTTAGAAAAGTACTGGACCAACCAAATAGTATTAGTTGGTTAAGATACCCCTGTCATATCTTCTTCAAAAGGTTGATTCCCAGGTGGTCTGGTATAGAAAGGAGACAGACTAGTCTAGATGTACTGTGTTGGCTAGGATATCACACATTACCATGGGAAAGGTGGACCAACCATCATATCTACAATTAAGGATGTCATCCTCTTTTTAACACCCAGTTTAGTGAAACATACTGTCAAGATGGGCGAAGACTGTATTTGGTTATGAGCGTTCTCTCACATGTGTACTCCTTTAAGTTGAGATGTCACACTCCATAGAGATGAATTTGGACACTTTCTGAAGGGTGCTCATCTAGGTAAATTATACACTGTGTCCTCAACCAAGTCAATGTGAGTTTAGGTAAGATGTAATAATTTCTTGCACTGATACCTCAACTCACACTTCTGGTGCTTCTTTCCTTGGAAGCAGCTGCGAAAGTAGAAGTAGTCACGTTCCTGTTGAAACCTTGGGTAGGTGGAACTAGTGGTAACAGAAACTGAACGGTAAAGCCATCTTATGAGAAGTGATATCTATCGGGAAATATATTTACGGTGTATGAGAATATTAAATTGTCATAAATTCACAATCAACGTACTATAACTTTTTCTTTAAAAATATAGACACTACACATGTCAAGCAAAGCTGAAATCGACATTACCAAAACTGTGTTCAAATTTTATGTGTGTAATCTAGTGTATATATAAATAACTATAAATACACGTATTTACTGGTCCTTCTGTTTGTAAGTTCAAAAGTAAAATTATTTGGTTTTCTTTATGCAAAATACTTACCATCATAACTTAACCTATTTGGGCGAAATTCAAAAAAACAAGCAGTAATTGCCCTTTAAACCATATCTAGCTACTATTGGGGTCATTATAAGTTACACATGACTTGGGAAACATGGAGATTATATTGTGCTATCGACTTACATTACTGAAAAGATACTCGCATGTATTCCTAATAAACTTGTTTGTTTGTTTTTTGAATTTCGCACAAAGCTACTCGAGGGCTATCTGTACTAGACGTCCCTAATTTAGCAGTGTAAGACTAGAAGGAAGGCAGCTAGTCATCACCACCCGCCGCCAACTCTTGGGCTACTCTTTTACCAACTAATAGTGGGATTGACCGTCACATTATAACGCCCTCACGACTGAAAGGGCGAGCATGTTTGGTGCGACAGGGATGCGATCCCGCGACCCTCAGATTACGAGTCGCACGCCTTAACACGCTTGGCCATGCCGGGCCTCCTAACAGAACATTTTTATTATATTACTATTTAATTCACTATTTTTAATCTTAACTTATTTAAAGACGTTATTTTCACATTTCGGTTACTTTTGTGATAATAAATAAAGAATAAACATAAAAAACATGAAATAAAGTTATTAATTGAATATTCGTTTCTATCGGTTATAGACAGTATAGAATTAAACATGACATAACTATTAAGAGATTCTGAAAAAGGATGTGACAGGTGGGTGTGGCAAGAGAGGTCTGATTTTCTGTTTTTTTTTAATTCTGCAACTCCCCAAAAATAGAAGGTTATAAAAATTATGATTTGCTTGAGCAATGACGACTTTATAGTGAACAATTTGTATTTAGTATCATACATTTTGGAGGGGTGGTGGATCAAGTGTATTATTGCACAGGCCACCCAAATAAATAAATTATAGTTCGTGAGTCTAGAAGAATAGAGACAAGAGTGAATGATTATTAATATTATTTTAAAATATTACCCCGAGCCCCATTAAACCTTAATCCGACACTGTAAGCTACGGGTATTAAAATCTGATGTTTAACGTATTAAGCCCACAGACTTATAGTGGATATTGTGTTTTATAGGTTATTTTTCTTTCTAATTATAAAATTTCAGAAAAGAATTACAGATATGGAGAAAACGAGGCTGTTATTCTTTATGTACTAGTGTGTGTTTAACATTATTTGAATGTTTAATTCTTAGACAGTACAGAAATGACTGGGGCAATCGAACAAAGCATATCGCCATCTGTAGTTGTTTAAAGAAACTAGAGAATAACAACTATTTTACTTAGATGAAACCAGTTACCGTGAAATGGCCCGGCATGGCTAGGTGGTTAAGGCACACGTCTCGTAATCCCGCGACACTCGGATTACCCGTCACACTAAACATGCTCGCCCTTTCAGCCGTGAGAGCGTTATAATGTGACGATCAATCCCACTATTCGTTGGTAAACGCGTAGCCCAAGAGTTGGCGGTGGGTGGTGATGACTAGCTACCTTCTCTCTAGTCTTACGCTGCTATATTAGGGACGGCTAGCGCAGATAGCTCTCGAGTAGCTTTGAGAGAAATTCAAAACAAGCAAACAAACAAACTAACAGACGCAATATACACTCATTGACCACTTTATTAAACGTACACCTGCTCTTTTAATGTAAATAGCCAAACAGTGAATAATGTAGTTGCAACTCAATACATAAGGCACGCAGACATGTCAATAGGTTCAGTTCTTGTTTGAAGAAAAATCAGAATTGGGAAGATGTGTGGTTTAAGCGACTTTGACCATGGAATGATTGTTGGTGTCAGACGTGGTGGTTCCAACATCTCAGAAACTGCTGATCTTCTGGGACCTTCACACACTACAGTCACTAGAGTTCACAGAGAATGGTGAGAAAACAGTCAGTAATCGGCAGTTCTGTGGGCGAAAACACATTTTTAATGATAGAGGTTATAGCAGAATGGCCAAACTAATTCAAGCTGACAAGAACACCACAAATACGCAAAGAACCACTCTTTAGAACAGTGCTGTACAGAAGCGGATGACCTACAGCAGCAGAAGACCAAGCCGGGTTCTATTCCTGCCAACTATGAACGGAAAGATTAGGTTAAGGTGGGCATCACATCAGGATCACCAAACCTGGACGTTTGAAGATTGGAAAAGCATCGCCTGGTCTGAAGAATATTGATATCTGCTGCGACATGCAGATGATAGGAGCAGAATTCGGCGTAAACAGCATTAATCCATCTTGTCTTGTGTCAGCGTTAGAAGCTGGTGGTGGAGTAATGGTGTGGGAATGTTTTCGTGGCATACATTAGGTTTCTTAACACAAAATGTGCATCATTTGAATTCATGCTGCCAACTTTGCGTTCCATCGCATTCCAATGGTGCTCTATTGAATTGAGATCTGGGGACTGTGCAGGCCATTGGAACAGCTTGAGATGATGTGTGCTGTGAGATACGGTGCATTGTCCTCCTGAACATAGCCACTGGAAAATTAATAGACTGTGGCCATAAACGGATGCACATGGGCAGCAAAATGCTCAGGTTGACAAATTGGAGGAACTGTGTGATGCTCTCAAGTCAGCATGGACCGAAATCTCTAAGGAATTTTTGAATCACCTTGTTGATTCCATGTCACAAAAAATTCAGGTTTTTCTGGAAGGAAACGGGGGTTCTACCCTATACTAGATAGGTGTACCTAATAAAGTGATCACTGAGTGTATATACAAAGTCAAAATCAAGTGTTTGTTTCCAACAAACAAGAGTGAACAGAGTACCTAAAATAAAACTGGTAACTTCAAAAACAGACACCAAACAGCATTTTATTATCGAGTTGGTGACTAACTTGATAAACTACTTAACTGTAAGCATTAATTACGTTCATTAGTGTCACATTAAATAATATATTAATCAAAATTATAATCAAAATATTTACATAATAAAAATATTCAAATAAACAAAATTAGAGTTTTCAGCTATTACTTTTTTGATCATTTCAACTAGCTGATCAAATCTTTACATATGTACAGACAGATGATTCTATGCGATATAAAAGTGGCCAATACTGACAGCTATCGCTCAGCACATTGAAGTCTAAACTTGTCTCATACTTCTACAACCAAAATTGTTCTTGTGCAAGAAGTAATTACCTTGCTATATTGTGTGCAAGTACACAGGATCTCTATAGAAATGTTCTAGAACAGAGTATCTCGCTCAGTGTGAAGACACCAACACTTCTGAATCAGATGAATAAAGTATAAAACTCAACTTTATCTTATTTCTACGAACATTTCTAGTGATACAGTTCATTCTGTTATTGTTTTTATACTGAACTGAGTTTAGTTCATATTTTTGTTATCTGTTTTATTTGTATGTTCAATAGTTTATATCAAAATACAATTTATCATTAAACCATCGTGTGAAGATCCATAAATATTCACGTGCATGATCTCGGAAACCTATGAATTATCTATAAACTAATGAAAACTGCAGTTTCTATTCTTACTTATATGTAGTGTTCTGCATGCGTCAAGGTATGTTTGGTAATATCACTTATTGAAGCTGGTGTGTATAACTCGGTTCTACACTTTATGCCAGTCTAGTGTGTATAACTCGGTTCTACACTTTATGCCAGTCTAGTGTGTATAACTCGGTTCTACACTTTATGCCAGTCTAGTGTGTATAACTCGGTTCTACACTTTATGCCAGTCTAGTGTGTATAACTCGGTTCATGTGGTCTACACTTTATGCCAGTCTAGTGTGTATAACTCGGTTCTACACTTTATGCCAGTCTAGTGTGTATAACTCGGTTCTACACTTTATGCCAGTCTAGTGTGTATAACTCGGTTCATGTGGTCTACACTTTATGCCAGTCTAGTGTGTATAACTCGGTTCTACACTTTATGCCAGTCTAGTGTGTATAACTCGGTTCATGTGGTCTACACTTTATGCCAGTCTAATGTGTATAACTCGGTTCTACACTTTATGCCAGTCTAGTGTGTATAACTCGGTTCATGTGGTCTACACTTTATGCCAGTCTAATGTGTATAACTCGGTTCATGTGGTCTACACTTTATGCCAGTCTAGTGTGTATAACTCGGTTCTACACTTTATGCCAGTCTAGTGTGTATAACTCGGTTCATGTGGTCTACACTTTATGCCAGTCTAGTGTGTATAACTCGGTTCTACACTTTATGCCAGTCTAGTGTGTATAACTCGGTTCTACACTTTATGCCAGTCTAGTGTGTATAACTCGGTTCATGTGGTCTACACTTTATGCCAGTCTAGTGTGTATAACTCGGTTCTACACTTTATGCCAGTCTAGTGTGTATAACTCGGTTCATGTGGTCTACACTTTATGCCAGTCTAGTGTGTATAACTCGGTTCATGTGGTCTACACTTTATGCCAGTCTGAAGTATTTGAGAACAAAAGTTTTCAATTCCCATTCATTCCTGTTCTGTTAATGTTCATTCATTCCTGTTCTGTTAATGTTCATTCATTCCTGTTCTGTTAATGTTCTGTGTGTCAAGTTTAATATACTTAAATCATATTTCAGTTATTTGAAATTCTAGATAAACCTGGATACACTCTGCCAGCTTAACTAATGTTATTCTGAATCATTTGTGAACGAGTAAGGGTTTGCAATTGTTGCTTAACCTTGTATGTTCGTTATTTTGTATTGAACTTGTTATTTCTCTTCAAAAATGTTATTTGTTTGAGGCCATATACACACCTTGATTCTTTCAAAGTCTTAGATGGATAATACACTAACTTACCATATGCATGTTCCTGTGTTTTGCAATAAAATGTCCAACTACCACCTCATACGTTTGTAAAACACTTCCAGTAGGTGTTCAGCAAAAAACACTGCGTATTTACTACTTGCTAAAGCTTTTGAATTAAAAAAATGTTTACATAACTTAATAACATAACTCAGAATTGTTTCATTTATTTTTAAGAAGCATAAAATAAAGATGATCTGCCACAAGATTCTAATGTCTCCTCATGATTCACTGAGGCTTAATATACCAGTTAAGTGTCTCCTTTTGAGTTAAAACTAACAAATAATACCCTGGTACACACCCACAGTATCCCCTTACTATGTGTACAAAGTTTTGGGTTCTCTTCTCTTGGATACCTTGCAGTCACACATACAACTCGTCATAATGTTAACGGCTCTCAAAGACCAGTAATAACCGACTTCTGATTGGAAGGAAAACGAAGACAAGGACGACATAAATTTATAAATTAAAGATTTATTAAGCCTCATTGCAATAGAGTCATACCGCTTACTAAAACTTCTTAATACTTAATTTTGGTTTCCTATTCCTGGCGTCGAATAATCTACTCCACCAGTGAGTGCCAAACGCTGAAAGGCGAAATAACATGTATGGTTAGACAACTGTCAGTGATGACGAGAAAACCCACTTGTAGAGAAAAATATATATGTAAAAACGGCTCGTTTTGGTTGAGAAAATTTTTTTACGTAGAGGAGCAAACAACGTTTCGACCACCTTCGGCCATCGTCAGGTTCACCGTTTTTACATATATATTTAGACAACTGTGTTTTCATTCAGGGCGTAAATAAAGTTATACTGAGAGAGGTATCGCTGCCGTGTTCGCGGGGTGGCGGCTACTACTGGAAATTGTTGTATAAGTTGAGTACGGTTACATGAATGTTTGTAGTATCATAATGCTAGGAAGATGAGTATTTTCTTGAGGGTGGGATTGTTAATTGCTTTATCAAGGTAAGCGACCGGTGTGTATGTGGGGAGACGATAGCGAGAATTTGGAATTGTTTCAGGTTTCTGAGGTGTTTGAGAGACGCATTTACTCTGATCATGTTTCCATATTCGATGATGGGGCGGAAGTAGACTTTATAAATGACTAGAATGTATCTCAAAACGGCTGGTATGGGTATTAACATTTTCATTGATAAGGAGAGAAGAACGTTTCGACCTTCCGAGGTCATCTTCAGGTTAAGATCCTGAAGACGACCGAGGAAGGTCGAAACGTTATTCTCTCCTTATCAATAACCGAACATGTTTGTTCTTTCAGCCGTGGGGGCATTACAATGTTACGGTCAATCCCACTATGCGTTGGTAAAAAAATAGCCCAAAAAACAGTCTTCATGATCTTTAACTGGTTATTTTATTACTGTTTTATGTAAGATCTACGTTGCTTGGGCATTTATATATACATACACGTGTGTTACTCTGTGATGAACATTTTACAAGTTAAAAGCAATGAAGTATTATTATTTTTTGCGGTTACAATAAGTCTAAATTTTCTTATAAAAGTGAGTTTTACTACCAGGAAATCTGTGGCAAATATGTTGATTCGATTTTTTTTTTTTTTTTGAAATTTCGTGCAAAGCTACACGAGGGCTATCAGCCCTAGCCCTTTATAATTTAGTAGTGTAAGACCAGAGAGAAGACAGCTACTCATCAACACCCACTGCGAACTCTTTTACAAACGAATAGTGGGATTGACCGTCACATTATAACATCCCATGGCTTAAAGAGCAAACATGTTTGGTGTGACGGGGATTCGAACACGCAATCCTCGGATTACGAATCGAATACTTAACCACCTGGCCATGTTGTTTCGAAGATTATTGTATTTCTGTTTACTTGAGAAATCTGACTTCAAAATAAAGAAAGTGTGTATAGATATACCTTCTAGCAACTTGCAAAACTAAATTGTTATATCCAAGTCCTTTAATCTAAACTGTAATGTTACAGCTTTCAATCAATGTCAAAAACGCCTGATGGAATAACTCCAGTGAAAACACCGGCATAAAAGTTATCTCACAGTAAAGTTCAACAGAAGCGAGACTGATTTTAAGAACATCGTTATGTTGTTAGTTTTTATAGATTCAGTATGTTTAATTTTTAGATGTAAAAACGGAAAACTGCTCATCACGAACATTTACAAAATACAAAAATTTCAAAGCTCTCTAAAGTTACTAACACCAAAAATATACTGACTTCAATCTTTAAGGTTCCTAACGGACTTAAACAAACAATAACAGACAATGTACAGGCAATGCGTGCACCACCTGGTATAATGTACAGCCTCACTAAGGTTCAGGCGCAGATAGCCTAGTTGTTTTGCGCTATAAAACGCCAAACCGACCCACCCACCCCTGAAGTTCATAAACAGAATCATCCATTACGCCCGCCTAGGTTTGGCTAGCTGGTTAGGGTTTCGACCCGTAATGTAAGGATCGCGAGTTCGAATCCCCGTCACATCAAACGTGTTCGTCCTTTCTGCTGTGGAGGCGTAATAATGTGACGGTCAATCCTACAGTTCATTGGTAAAAGAGTAGCCCAAGAGTTGACGGTGGGTAGTGATGGCTAGCTACCTACCCTATAGTCTTATATTACTAAATTATGGACGGCTAGAGCAGATAGCCTTCGTGTATCTCTGTACAAAATTCAAAACAAACAAACAAACCATTACGCCCAATACCTTCTGCAATCAGAATGCACAGTTATAAAACAGCCAAATTCCTTGTACCTGTTCTTAAACCATTAATATTGAATGAATTTACTGTTCTGGGCTCATTTTCATTTGTTAAAAAAAAAAAAAGAGTTAAAAAATCTACATCCTACTGATGAACAATTAGTGGGTCCTTTTGATATGGCCTAGCGCGTTAAGGCGTGCGCTTCGTAATCTGAGGGTCAGGGTTCGCGCCCGAGTCGCGCCAAACATGCTCGCCCTCCCAGCCGTGGGGGCGTTATAATGTTACGGTCAATCCCACTTTTCGTTGGTAAAAAGAGTAGCCCAAGAGTTGGCGGTGGGTGGTGATGACTAGCTGCCTACCCTCTAGTCTTACACTGCTAAATTAGGAACGGCTAGCACAGATAGCTCTCGAGTAGCTTTGTGCGAAATTCCAAAAAACAAACAAACAAACCTTTTGATATAAGTTATTTATTCATAAACATTCCATCGGATTAAACCGTTGACATTTGTTTGCAAAAACTCTTTCAATAGAAATATCTTGTTCATGGCTTAATTAAATAACAACTTAGATCTTTAATTATTCATTCTTTAAATAGCAATCATTTTGTATTTAATGGACAAATTTAAAATGTTTGTCGAGATTATGGGATGATTACGATGAGAAGGTTATATTACATTAATTTATTAACTAAGTTGTTTTAGGCCTTTTTACTTGAACTCAAGTCAGCAACTGCTTACAGAATCTAAGGCTTATTTTTACCGGCTATTTCCTGCTGGAGAATTACGTAAAATATAAATCATTTTGTTATACCTCCTTTATTAAGAGCTCTGGATAAGATTTGTTTGTTTGGTGTTTACTTCCACTTAATTTAATATCAGTTGGACCTGATGATGTATACTATGAAATGCTGTTCCATGTATCTCCTGCTTCTCTTGCTATTCTTCTGATTGTTTTTAACTGGATCTTGCAGGATAATGTTTCTCCTGACGCCTGGTGCCAGGCTGTTGTTCCTAAGCCTGGGAAGGTTCCAAAGATTCCTTTAAACTACCATCCAATTGCTTTGACGAGCTGTCTCTGTAAGTACTTAGAGAGGATGGTTAATGCTCGTCTTGTCTGGCTTCTCTCGTGCACCCAGTGTGGGTTCCAATGACAGCGCTCCACCGTGGACTACCTGATTCAACTTGAAACGTCAATCAGAGAAGCCATACTCAAACGACATCTTTCATCAATATTCTTTGACATTGAGAAGGCTTATACTACATCATGGAGGTATGACATTTTGCAAGATCTCCATATATATGAGTTATGTGGCCATCTTCCCATTTTTATTAAAAATATTTTAATGGACAGGCGATTCCAATGTAATGTAAAATACTCAACACTTTGGATTATTATATTTTGAATCCTTAACTTAGTTGTAAACATACAATTATAATCAGATAACATACACAACACTTTGTGTTATTATACTTTGGATGTTTAACTTAGTTGGAAACTTGACAATTATAATTAGTTAAACTACATTATGAGGTTTGTCACATTGACTTATCATTTTGTTTTTATAAACTTCAATGGATTATGTTGATTTAAATATTGTTTGCTAGTGTTTGAAATTACATCTTTTGATATATGTGTTTACTAACTTACCTAGATATCGTGATACTCATTTCAGTTTCTGTGACTCGGCAATAAAGACTAGATTATAAAAGTTTACTTATTACACACAATATTTTATTAAGGCTTATATGGGTTAGTATGAGCTGATAATTTGTATTTAGTATGTACAGTGGAACTTGTTGGTTTAAGTAATTAGGCAGCTTTCATTGTGACTTAACACTGTGATGTGTGTTGTATTTTTGCCTTTTTTAATGTTGTATAAAAATACTTTCTCTAGCAATCAAAACTTGATTTTGAAAGTATAGAAACATAACTGATAATGAATAGTAGAGCCATGGCAACATATGTAAACACCTGTGATGAATGTTTTGAATTACACATATTTCATCTTCAATAAATCAATAAAATGAATGAATTAAACAATCTTTAGTATAAATATTAATATAAACATACAATAAACAGTGTTATAAATATTAATATAAACATACAATAAACAGTGTTATAAATATTAATATAAACACACAATAAACAGTGTTATAAATATTAATATAAACATACAGTAAACAGTGTTATAAATATTAATATAAACATACAATAAATAGTGTTATAAATATTAATATAAACATACAATAAACAGTGTTATAAATATTAATATAAACATACAATAAACAGTGTTATAAATATTAATATAAACATACAATAAACAGTGTTATAAATATTAATATAAACATACAGTAAACAGTGTTATAAATATTAATATAAACATACAATAAACAGTGTTATAAATCGTTCAATATAGAAAGAAAAAAGTGCAAGAGGGAATGAATTTGAATATCTATTGAAGCTTGAACTTTCATTCAATATGTGAACTTTATTTTAGCAACAGTTTGTGATCATTACATCCATAAGTTATTACTGAAATATCTTCTCAAGAAATGTGTTGTGATGATGATGTTTCATCATGAGAATATATAGAAAACTTAGATGCAGTTTGAACTTTAACTCCAGTTCTGTTAGAAACTTTCATGTGTTCCTGGGTATGTATTTGTAAATGACAAGAAGTTTTGCTTGTGTTAGGACTTTTACGTCTACAATCTCAGTTGTTAGTGGTAAGATAAATATGATTTCAGGTTATATCTACAGATATTTACTAGAAATAATTTAATCGTTTATAAGGTTAAATTAAACAACACAGAATTTTATCACTCTACTTGATGATGTAGTTTATAAGTTTATAAACTTATACTAACACTGCACTTAAAATTTGTAAAGTATGAAGTCTGTACTGTGTATTAAAAGCTGTGCCAACAACTTACTGTTATATTCAATTATTACAACTAACCTATTATTAGGCTGTATGTAAGAGGAATTTCCAGCCAAACACAATATATATGTGCATGTGTGTATTTATTATAAACAAATAAAGCTAACCTTTACCAAATAATTTTCATGCCCAGTCAACACCAGTAGATTAATTTTTTTCATTCTGCAATGAAATCTTGAAGGCTCGCAATTTATAATTGTCACTCACTACTTCTAGGTGTATTTTACTCTTGAAACCAGACAGTATTACCCCACTTGGATAGAAAAGATATATAACAACAAAATTCAAAGCCGTAGCCATATAAACCTGAACAGTAGGTTACTATCTTTTGTTGTGTATTATGGGAAATAAATACTCAGTTGATTTTCTCTGTGTCAAATACTCTGTCTAACCAGCTGTCTGTTGTTAAATTTTAATTATTTCTGAGAATGAATAAGTGTGAATTTATGTGTTTATGCATACACAGGTATGTATATGTGTGTGTTTATATGCATGTGCGTATGTTTATATATATAATGCATGAATACATTCAAAAAACATTGCCAGTTATTAATTTTTTTATGGAGGCAGACAGCTATTTTTAAATATGTACACTGTGGCCCTTGATTTTTTCAAATAAAATGAAAATGTATATAAATATATTAGGTGTTTCTTGTAATTGTTTTACTGCTTTCTCTATAAATCCAAGTACTATAGTATATCAGACAAAAGCTAACTGTCATAAATCCATATCAGCCCATTTGTTATCCCAATGTATTATTTTCTTAATAATTAAGTTTTTTTTTTGGGCTTTTCTATTAGAATAGAATATTTCACATAATGAAGACATATAAAGAGTATTAAAGTATCATATACTAACAACAACTATGGTATTATAAAATAAGTAGGCCTGAGGATATCATCTTTCATTCTTTTTATTTCTCTGTAGGATACCCAATTGAAAATCTTTCATTTCTCTATCTATACTCATGAATAACCTGTCTGAGACTGTCCATGATCTATTATTTTGTGACTATATTTGGGCTTTAGAACTGTACAAACAAAGGTCAATAATATATATATATATATATGTTATTAGCTGATAAACTTTTTAAATAAAAGTAACATAACTTCTGTAAAATACAACAAATTACTTTTTATGCTCATGTGTTGTAATTTTAAGGTTATATGTGATACAAATATATTTAACCTATACTATACTGAGTGTCTAGTGGAAAGTAAAGTCTGTGGTATTTGCATATTAAACATGAAGAAGTTTGCAACATAACCCAGTCATAACTAGAACATTAGTGTTTCAGAATCTGATGTGTCATATTGGTTAATTGCATATTGCAAGTATTTGTCAAGTATGAAGTCTGTACTGTGCATTAAAAGCCATGCCAACAACTTACTATTTATTACAAGTAGTCTATTATTAAGATGTATGTATATGGAACTGCTGGTCACACACACACACACACACACATTTTTGTATGTGCATGTGCATTTATTATCAACAAATACAGCTAACCTTTATCAACATTTTCATGCCCAGTCAGCACCAGTGGTTTAAATTTTTTTCATTCAGCTACTAAATCTTGCAGCTTCACAATGTTTGATTACCAGTTACTACTTCTAGGCTTATTTTACTTTTAAGAGTAAGTAGCATCACCCCACTGGTGGATGAAACAAAGTTGAAGCAATTGCCTTATAAACCTGGAAAATTGATCACTAGCTTTTGTTGTGTATTGTGGAAAATAAATATGTAGCTTATTTTCATTGTACTAAATAGTAGGTCTATCAAGCTATCTTTGTTAAGTTTTTATAACTGATGAACCTTTGTTGTGAAAAGTAGGTTGTGTGCTGAGATGTTTAACTGTTAAATGTTTACATAATTGATGGGCCTTTATTGTGAAAAGTAGGTTGTCTCCCAAAATGTTTAACTGTTAAATGTTTACATAATTGATGGGCCTTTATTGTGAAAAGTAGGTTGTGTGCTGAGATGTTTAACTGTTAAATGTTTACATAATTGATGGGCCTTTATTGTGAAAAGTAGGTTGTGTGCTGAGATGTTTAACTGTTAAATGTTTATATAACTGATAGATCTTTGTTGTGAAAAGTATTTTGTCTGTTGGCCAAACAGGTTGTTTACTGGTCTGTTTGGTGCTAAATGATACATGTTCTTTAGGTATTTGCTATGCTAGGTAATTTGCCATTTAGACTGTTATTTGTTGAATTTTTACTTATTTGGCAAATATTTGCTGTGTAAAATAATTTTTATATCATGGTATTTTCTATTAAATTTTACACACTCAGTAGGTCTTTGTGGTTACACCGTTTGATCAGTTTTCCATATTCTTAATAGGTATTTATGAATAATGATATATATATATATGTATATATATTTCTAATATGATGTTTTTAGCATCAGCATAGCAGAATGAGTTTGTTTTTGTTTTATGAAGTAAGACATTTTAGCTTATAGCACCAATATCTTTTGACTGATTTGATATTTAGTTATAGTTTTGGTTCCGGGAGGACAAACACTTTCAATCGATATACTTAACAATGCCAAAATTCTTGTAAATTAATTTATTTTAATCCTATCTATAAGAATCTCAATTTAAGGGTAAGCTAGTAAAGATCCTAATGAGTTATAAAATTGAATTTACAACACATGTGCTTCATGTTTGGTATTGCTGGTGCAAAAGAGTATAGCTAATAGAAAGGGAAAATGGTCTCTAAGATTAATTTATAATGTCTGAAAGACTTTCAAGTACCATAGCTACTGAGGATACCCTCTTGTTATTGGTTACTAAGTTACTAAGTAAACTTAGTTTACTTCTCTGTAGTGAAAACAGTAATAGTTAAAGTAAGAACCTTCATAAAACATTTGTTGAAAACATTGATCTTGTATTTAATGTACCTTCAACTATTCATTTTATTTATTCAGGTTGTATGAAGATAAGTATTACCAAAGAGTTTTGTTATGTGGACTGTATTCAGCCACTGACTGACCAGAAACAGAGAGTTTTGTTATGTGGACTGTATTCAGCCACTGACTGACCAGAAACAGTAGGAGAAAAACCTATTAATTTTGAGATGGAAGAAGGTTTGTCACCACTTACGAGCAATAATATTGTTCTTTTGTTATAATTATAGCTTTTTCATTAGGTTTTTGACATATAATATAATTAGTCTAACGTCACTGGAGGTTAACGAACTTAACAGATTTTTAATTGGCAACTGTATTGTGCAATGACTTATATAAGCATGACTTTGATGCTTTTGTAGAATGTTTGTAAACAGCTGCTACATAAATTAATATATATACATCATGAACTACAAGAATTTTAACATTGTACTGTTAACAGGTAATGTTTTCAGAAAATATTCACAAAACCCATTAAGATTATGTTATTTTGAGTGATAAAAATGAAATTAATAATTTGTTTTATTTAATACAAGAATCATTTGATAGTTATGAAGTAAAGTATGATGACCAACTAAATAGGTTACAAGGTCTGACATGTTTTATGTATATTAATTATTTTAATAACTGCATGTATACTTGCATATCAATGTGACATATTTTATATGACACTTTAATACTTTATTAATTTTCAGTTCCACGTGTTTTTATTGTCAGTCTTGTTGACTTATTTAGTACCAGTTCTCTTTATCAGTCTTTTCACCTAATGTAGTACCAGTTCTCTTTATCAGTCTTTTCACCTGATGTAGTACCAGTTCTCTTTATCAGTCTTTTCACCTAATGTAATACCAGTTCTCTTTATCAGTCTTTTCACCTGATGTAATACCAGTTCTCTTTATTAGTCCTTTAACCTAATGTAGTACGTTATCTTTATCAGTCTTGTCACCTAATGTAGTACCAGTTCTCTTTATCAGTCTTTTCACCTAATGTAGTACCAATTCTCTTTATCAGTCTTTTCTCTTTATGTAGGACCATGTTTCTTTATTAATTTTTCTCCTAATGTAGTTTCATCTTTCTTTAACTTTTCTCTTAATGTAGAACCAGATTTCTTTATCAGTCTCTTCACCTAATGTAGTTCCAGCTTTCTTTATCAGTCTTGTCACCTAATGTAGTTCCAGCTTTCTTTATCAGTCTTGTCACCTAATGTAGTACCAGCTTTCTTTATCAGTCTTGTCACCTAATGTAGTACCAGCTTTCTTTATCAGTCTTGTCACCTAATGTAGTACCAGCTTTCTTTATCAGTCTTGTCACCTAATGCTTTCTTTATCAATCTTTTCACCTAATGTAGGACCAGCTTTCTTTATTAGTTGTTTCTTCTAATGTAGAATCAGATTTCTTGATCAGTCTTTTCACCTGATTTAATATCATATTTCTATATTTTAAACCTTGCTGTCTTCTAAAGTACTAGAGTTGTTTATTGTCAGTCTTGTTCCATTTCAAAATCAGTTTTATTTATCAATCTTTTTAACCTAATTTTCACCAGTTTCTTTATCAGTTTTGTTTATTGATACAGTATTAAGTTTTTATCACTCTTTTTTTTCTAACTCAGTACTAAGTTTTTATTATGCTGTTTTTAAGATGTCAAAGTTCTTGAATGTCAGTCTTATCAACTGAATGTGTAACAGTTTTATTAAAAAGTCAGTTATTCTAAAGTAACTAATTCCTTTATTATCAGTCTAGTTAGTTAACTCAGTATCTGAGTATTCTTAAATGTCAATCTTATCAACTGAATGTGTAACAGTTTTATTAAAAAGTCAGTTATTCTAAAGTAACTAATTCCTTTATTATCATAACTAGACATAATATTATTATAACTAGACTTAGTTAGTTAACTCAGTATCTGGTTTATTTTTGCCTTTTATGGTGTAAATGCTACCAATGCATGATTATAATTAATTATACTTACCTTAAGAAATTAGTAATAGGTCTGTAATATTTTTAAACACTACATGCTGTATCTAGTCCCTTTATTTCAAGAATTAGTTGAGTATATAATAATTGTATTTCAACCATACTGTGTTTACCATGTGTGTTACTAAATGTCTAATTCTTTCAAAGAACACTTCTCATTTCTTCAGAAGCTTTGGACTTTTTGAATGTTGAGGTTACCAGTGTTTGTACAGTATTTTTACATTCATTGAAAGACTTAAATCGTGTAGTATTTTTGACAACAATTCCCACTAAATATATGTGCTCACACTAATATTTGATTAATGGAACAGGTTTTGAACTTGAACTACTTAAATCTTAACAGTACCTACAAGATGAAGTCATAGTACACAAATTGATAGTTTAGATGTTTAACCAGTTTTATAACAGTATTATAGAGTACAGATAATCAAGTGATATGAGACATGGTCGTATTCTAGAGCACAGATAACCAGGTACATGAGACAAGGTGTGCTAATTGATAGTTTAGATGTTTAACCAGTTTTATAACAGTATTATAGAGTACAGATAATCAAGTGACACGAGTCATGGTAGTATCCTAGAGCACAGATAACCAGGTACATGAGACAAGGTGTGCTAATTTATAGTTTAGATGTTTAACCAGTTTTATAACAGTATTATAGAGTATAGATAATCAAGTGACACGAGTCATGGTAGTATCCTAGAGCACATATAACCAGGTACATGAGACAAGGTGTGCTAATTTATAGTTTAGATGTTTAACCAGTTTTATAACAGTATTATAGAGAACAGATAATCAAGTGACACGAGTCATGGTAGTATCCTAGAGCACAGATAACCTGATACATGAGACAAGGTGTGCTAATTTATAGTTTAGATGTTTAACCAGTTTTATAACAGTATTATAGAGTACAGATAATCAAGTGACACGAGTCATGGTAGTATCCTAGAGCACAGATAACCAGATACATGAGACAAGGTGTGCTAATTGATAGTTTAGATGTTTAACCAGTTTTATAACAGTATTCTAGAGCACAGATAACCAGGTACATGAGACAAGGTGTGCTAATTGATAGCTTAGATGTTTAACCAGTTTAAAAACAGTATTATAGAGTACAGATAAGCAAGTGACACGAGTCATGGTAGTATTCTAGAGCACAGATAACCAGGTACATGAGACAAGGTGTGCTAATTGATAGCTTAGATGTTTAACCAGTTTTATAACAGTATTATAGAGTACAGATAATCAAGTAACACGAGTCATGGTAGTATTCTACAGCACAGATAACCAGGTACATGAGACAAGGTGTGCTAATTGATAGCTTAGATGTTTAACCAGTTTTATAACAGTATTATAGAGTACAGATAATCAAGTGATATGAGACATGGTTGTATTCTAGAGCACAGATAACCAGGTACATGAGACAAGATGTGTTAATTGATAGTTTAGATGTTTAACCAGTTTTATAACAGTATTATAGAGTACAGATAATCAAGTGACACGAGTCATGGTAGTATCCTAGAGCACAGATAACCAGGTACATGAGACAGGGTGTGCTAATTGATAGTTTAGATGTTTAACCAGTTTTATAACAGTATTATAGAGTACAGATAATCAAGTGACACGAGTCATGGTACACTAACTGATAGTTCAGATATTTAACCAGTTTCAGGTCAATGGTTAACACACAAAATGTTGCTTTTCCTTGGCTGTTGTAAATGAAGAATTTGTTTAGATTTAGCTCTCTCAACACATGTTTGGTTGAATACCCACATCTTTGTCTTTACTCATTTAAAGTGTTTATAGTTTTGATACCACTAACTTTTAACTGAAGAAGGTTTAACAAACTATTATCTATATTGAGTACTTTTGTCACTAGTCTGTGGGGAAAGTGATGTGAATGTTAAGATTAAAAATAATCTTCTTCATCTTAAAATCACAAATTTCATTTACTTTATCTCCAAAACCTTTTAAATACAATTGTTTGTTTTTAGTAAAACTATTTTATCTGTTATTTTCTCTATACAATGTTGGTCAATTTGACCTATCTCTTGACAACCAAAAGTTAGAAAACCAAAACAGTTTTGGTAATTAAAGGAAATTGTTTGTCTTCTAATACTATTATTGAATAATCATGGAGAAAATGTTTACTTGTAATACTTTTGTGATGATTGTGTACAAAGATATCTGCTTTGTTAGCCCTCTTACATCCTGTAGCTCAAGGTGTACATGTCACAATGTTTTACAGAGTTATGTTTAAATTTTAAATAAATGACTTTATTATCAATATACACAGATAAACTTGGTATCAAACATAGTTAGTGAACACAATTTTAATATTGTATAAGTTTAATGTTCTTATTTTTAAAAAGAAATAATTATAAGATCCTAAATCTTTCCTGGTATTATTAGTATTGTGACATTTGATCTCTAGGTCTTTCCTCTTCTCTAATTTATTGAACATCCCTCCAAGAAATAAGAAATGTAACATAGACTTCTAATTATAATATGCACAAAGTATAATTTTTATATCTCTCATTGTTATTATTCTACAAACCATAAACTAGATAATCAGATCCACCTATTACATTCCATCTTTCACAAATGCTAATAGTTGTGTTTAATGTTTCACACAATATTATTTATACCCAATAGAAAGCTAAAGTTTTAATCTATCTAATGGTCAAATTTGATGTTTTCGTTACACAGCACTTTTGATTTTGTCATTTGAAATTACACAAATTACAAATTATATTTAAGAGCTTAGCTGAATTTCTTCAATGATATTATTACATAGTTAGAAAGCTAGAAAATTATCATATTTATAGGACAGTGTTTTCTGTGTTCTTATTTGCATTATTTAATTTAATAAAAACATTATTTATTGTATCAATACCATTAATATATTAAAAAGTAGGCTTAAGTTTGACAACAAATGCAATAAAAATGAAGAAAAGATTAAGGTGTGTACTTTATTCCATGTTTGTAATGTTTTTTTCGTTATTTGTTATTATAACAGTAAGTAAAATGTAAAAATAGAAACTTATGAGGTAAGTGAAGAATAAAAGAGATTCTTCTTAACAGAGTATGTTTGTGAACAGCTGATGGATTATATAATTTGATATGTTAGTGTTCAAAGTGTATTTGTAAAGTGATTTACAACTTGTATGGTATAATTATTAGTTACACACCATTCAAGGTACAATAAACAAAAAATAAGTATTTCTGTATTGTTACAAGTTATAAGGTATTTAAAATAAAACATTTCTAGTGCCCTGTTACAACTTTATATAATTTTAGAAAGAAAAAGGGTAATGTAGATTTATTTCATAATTTTATATGGTGGTAACAACGTAAGTTTAAGTCCACCAACCCAGTATATGTTATGGTAAATAAAATAAGAAAAGAAAAAGTTGCATATATTTAGAAAATTTTAGAGATTATACAAATGAAATTTGAAAAGTTTCAGATCAAGAGAAGTATTTTTATTTTAACGTGAAAATTGTTTTACATTTTCTCACACTCTTATTCCCTATATTTATGAACAGTATTTTTAGTAAAAAATTTTTCATTGAAAATTTTGGTTGTTTTTTGTTTACATAGGGCTTGTAATGTTTACTGTATGTCATATTTTGTGAATTCTCATTAGGTAGATACTATCATTGTTATGGTGCATATACATTCATTGTTACATTGTGGTTACAAGCTCATGTTAAAATATACATTCATTGTTACATTGTGGTTACAAGCTTGTGTTAACTACTCAAAATCAGTTATGTATTTGTTAATTTCAGTGTCTGCTTCATAGCTTGTGTATCACTACTCTTGTGTAAACCTGTAAAATCTGGTAAGGAAGTTTGATTTTAAATTGTAGTATTTCTACTTCTAGGGAAACAGAAACAATACATTTGAAATTTCTGTTGTTCTACAGAGATATTTTGAAGGTGATAAATGAATGTGAGGAATGGCTGTATCGTAACTTAAGGTGTCTGTGTTTGTAGTTTTGATCATTTTCTCTCTTATCTGATGAATTTCAGTGGAGCTTTCTTGTTTTTCACAGGTTTGTTCACTCATTTACAGATATAATCAGAATTGATTTCAAAGTTAAAGGAGGAGACACAATAAGAATCCAATGTATTTATTAATACATACAAGCATATGGAAAAAAAATGATACCAAATACTTAATGAGTTTCTTTTTAAGTTAAATCTGGAAAGAAACATTTTGTAAAAGTGTAATGCTCTAAAAAATGAGTTAGAATAATTCTGGTGCAATTTTTAGTGTAGTTGTTTTATTCAGTAAAACTTTTGTTTCCCTATTTAATGATATTTTCCCCATGCAAGAATATTCATGTGTGTGTATATATAAAATGCATGATTAAACGTTAAGATTACAAAAAAATGATAAATTTTAAAACAATAGGTTTTAATGAACTAAAAGTCCTATTTCTAGCAAATCCATAACTAGTATTTAATGTAAAACTGTTTACATTAGGTAATCTGACTTACCTTGTTAACACAATTATAGTTTTATATTTAGTTCAAGAAGGGCATTGTTATTGATAGTTTTTACAAAATGTATAATTTTACTAAATATATTTGAATGGTGACTATTTTGTACTATTTAATATACAGGAGACATGATTTCTTTCAGTTGAAAAATTTACAAAAGGATGAATATTTTGTAGTGCTATTTATGGTGGACATTTTTATAAAATATTGTTAGTTATTAAGTGTTGACATGGAGGCAGACAATTGTATGTAAATATGTATGCTTTGGAATTTACATGCTTTGAATAATGACATGCTATAAAAATTGTACTTCCCCTATACACCACCATTCTATATGGTATCTAACATGGTCCATCCTCATGTCTACTGTGTTCCAGACTATAGTGGCAATATTAATTTGAGATACATGATATTGGCCCTTGAATTATTTTTTTTCAATAAAAATGCACATAAAGAAATTATGTTTCTTTTATTTGTTTTACCA
Organism: Tachypleus tridentatus; assembly: GCF_004210375.1. Taxonomy (NCBI): domain Eukaryota; kingdom Metazoa; phylum Arthropoda; class Merostomata; order Xiphosura; family Limulidae; genus Tachypleus; species Tachypleus tridentatus. Next base: position 110,061,224 of record NC_134834.1, read on the forward strand.
TTTATTTTACTGTCTTGTTTGCAAAACGTTTTTAATATTTAATATGCAGTAGAGCAGAGTTCAGTGTAAAAATCACAATACTTTAATTTATTAGCAGAATGTACAAAATAAACTAATGAATAACATAACATTATTCAAGTGTCATGAAGCTGTAGTAGAAATAACTTTGACATTTTCTTTCACAAAAGGTTGATTGTTGGATCTAGTTATATTAATTCTTTGTTCTGATGATAAACATATTTCATCAAGGAGAAGCAATAGATTCTTCTAGTTCTGCATGCTGGTATTATCATTTGTTTGTTGAATGTGGATGTGGTAATTATTTGTTCTGATGATATGTACAAATTTTACCAAAAATAAACAGTAGATGCTTACAGTTCTACTTATTACTGTGGTAATCTGATTGTTGAATCAGGAATGTTAATTCTTTGTTAGGATGATATGCACACAATTTATTAAAGAGAAGCAACAGATACTTACAGTTCTACAACTTTATGTGGTTTTAAGAGTAATGGAGATAGACTGTAACAATTTTAGCAAAGTACTGAACAACAGTTAAAACCATTATTATAGAACTTTGAGTCATGAAAACACAGACTTAAGAAATCTTAATACAAAATGATACTAATTTTGAATTCCAGTTTGCTCCTGGAGAAAGAAGGTCCACCTTTTGAAAATGCTTGGGTTATAGGGTTTTTATCACTTTATAGAGTTTTGAGTTTATTATTTAAGTTATTGTTCTGTACATTGAGAATCATCAGTTAAGTATATTACAGTTATAAACATTTACCATAAAATTTGTAATACCTCTTGAATTTAAAAATCTTTGTGTCTCATTCCACAACCACAATTATTCTTTCGCAATTATTTCATAAAGTCTAAACAAAAATATTTCTATGGATATGACTTGTGTCTTTGACACTGAATTAGTGTGTATAGTTCACCATGTGTTGTGTAATGGGTGCAAGCACATTATAAAGTAAAAAGTAATGTGTTCGAGAACTGTTTTTGATACAGTATTTATATTTGTAGCATTATTTTATGTTTACATTGATACATACTACTAGAGATATTTGTATAAAATACATGTGAAAATCTTCTTGTAGGCAGTTATTTCTTGTATTTGAAACCAATTTTTAAAATTACAATAAATGTGCCTTGGGACGATACTGCATTAACACTGAAAACTTCATACCTGTAGACCTAAAATAGTTAGTTAATTAACTTAAATGTTAATATTAAACAAAATTCCTAAATACTGGTTTTTCTGTGATATGATATATTGCATGCTTCTTATTTGTTTTTATTTCTGTCACTTTAATAATTCTTTATCCATGTTCTCAGCTGTGAATGGTGACTTTTGATTTTAACGTAAAATGTTCTTGATGCTCAGGTATCCATGCTTTATTTCACAAAATTTCAAAATGACTTACACAAGACTCAACCAATCAGAATAAAGTAACAGTAGTTATCAGGTTGCACAGTAGGTTTTGTAAATAACAATAAAAATGTAGCTGTTGGTTATTATAATAATATCAAACATTTGTGCAGATAAAATCGTGTACTAACTGACTCTGAAAACAAATAGTTACAAAGGGTATCTGTTAATAGTGGGATACTGTCTTATAGAAATTCATCTTTTCTCTCGTTGTTGTGACAACCAACATTTTGTACAACTATGTAACATTTATGTACATGAAATTATTAAATCATGATTAGTTAACTATTTAATGTTTGAAATTACTAATTGTGTTCATAACTTGATGGCTAAAATTTATGTTTTTGCATTGAGATAGCCTGGCACAGCCAGCTAAAGGACAAATGAATGAATGGAGTTGTTTATAGTTATAATTAAGTATTTGACTGCTGTATTGTTAGGTGTTGTAGTTCTGTATGATGTAATTAGTAGTAGTAGATTAGGGAATGATAGCTATATATGTGTGTTTGTGTGTAAGCACATATTTTATTGAAACCATGACAGGTCTGTAAAATTTAAAACTTCTCTTCCCAAGTACAAACTTTCACAAGACTTCAGGATAAACAAGTAGAAATGATAGAAAGGATTTGTGTTTGTGCTTGAAGAGCGCTTGATGTGCATCCAGAGAATATGAATTGCAAGTGTTATGAGCTTACTGATTCCATGACAAGTGGAAGGCAACTTTCTCAATGCTTTACTAAAAGATCAATCCAATTATCATCAACCAACTACAACTCAACAGAGCCAAGTCTTCATTATAAACTGTCACCAGCATTGAACAATAATTCTTAAGTATATGAAAATACCAAACAATCCATTAAGAAAGGTGTGGGTTCTCCAGTACGGAAGAGAAAAGCTCTTGTTGTTGTTGAACCGATGACACCTGGTGAACAGGTGCATGATAAATGTTTGAGTAACGTCTCAGAAAACAATGACAACAGCCTTTATTAAACAGTTCCTTGTGTGTATTCAGATATTTAAAATGAAAATTATTTAATATAACTTTTAAAAATTAAATTTTATTTGTGTCTGTTGTATTATCACTTAAAAAGGGCAGTTGATCAAGAAGGTAGTTTTAAAACAGCTTTAATGTAAATAGTCGAGTTGTTTAAACGTAGTTTTTGTGCTTTAAACTACAGTATCTTATTACTGTCCTTTCTTATTTATTAAAATTTAATGAGCGTAAAATCAGAATATTTTTGTACTTTCTGTTTAGCTGTCTCAGACTACTCAAAATGAGTGCCACATATAATATATTTTGTAGTTTTTAACTGTACCTTAACAGATGTCAGATCTTCATAAAAAAACTTAAATTCAGAGTGGGACTCAATCTCTTCAACAGAGAACCAGAAACCAAGATTTCTTACCTTATCCAAATCAACTTATTAAACAGCCAAGGCTGTAGACCAGTACTTGATCTCAAGGAGAGAGCTCACTAAACAGAACACCAGGGAGTATCTGGGAAACATACAAAACGGTTTCAACTCCGCTGTGTTAGAGTAAGTAAACCTCTAATCATATGTATAAGAAAGTAAACTGTTCTCAAAAAGCAGGTATCAGCAGCTGTAGAAATCAGTATTTACTAATACTTCAAACAACAGTATCTACCAGCCAGACACTGTAGTATTAAACAATACACAAAACAGATATTAGCAGGTGTAATAGACAATACATACAAATACTTTACATAACACTATTCCCTAGCTGCACAGTGTAGTATTAAACAACACACAAAACAGATATTAGCAGCTGTAATAGACAATACATACAAATACTCTATATAACACTATTCCCTAGCTGCACACTGCAGTATTAAACAATACACAGAACAGATATTAACAGCTGTAATAGTCAATACATACAAATACTTTATATAACACTATTCCCTAGCTGGACACTGTAGTATTAAACAACACACAGAACAGATATTAACAGCTGTAATAGTCAATACATACAAATACTTTATATAACACTATTCCCTAGCTGGACACTGTAGTATTAAACAATACACAGAACAGATATTAACAGCTGTAATAGTCAATACATACAAATACTTTATATAACACTATTTCCTAGCTGGACACTGTAGTATTAAACAATACACAGAACAGATATTAACAGCTGTAATAGTCAATACATACAAATACTTTATATAACACTATTCCCTAGCTGGACACTGAAGTATTAAACAATACACAGAACAGATATTAACAGCTGTAATAGTCAATACATACAAATACTTTATATAACACTATTCCCTAGCTGGACACTGTAGTATTAAACAACACACAGAACAGATATTAACAGCTGTAATAGTCAATACATACAAATACTTTATATAACACTATTCCTAGCTGGACACTGTAGTATTAAACAACACACAGAACAGATATTAACAGCTGTAATAGTCAATACATACAAATACTTTATATAACACTATTCCCTAGCTGGACACTGTAGTATTAAACAATACACAGAACAGATATTAACAGCTGTAATAGACAATACATACAAACACTTTACATAACACTATTCCCTAGCTGCACAGTGTAGTATTAAACAACACACAAAACAGATATTAGCAGCTGTAATAGACAATACATACAAATACTCTACATAACACTATTCCCTAGCTGCACACTGCAGTATTAAACAATACACAGAACAGATATTAACAGCTGTAATAGTCAATACATACAAATACTTTATATAACACTATTCCCTAGCTGGACACTGTAGTATTAAACAACACACAGAACAGATATTAACAGCTGTAATAGTCAATACATACAAATACTTTATATAACACTATTCCCTAGCTGGACACTGTAGTATTAAACAATACACAGAACAGATATAAACAGCTGTAATAGTCAATACATACAAATACTTTATATAACACTATTCCCTAGCTGGACACTGTAGTATTAAACAACACACAGAACAGATATTAACAGCTGTAATAGTCAATACATACAAATACTTTATATAACACTATTCCCTAGCTGGACACTGTAGTATTAAACAATACACAGAACAGATATTAACAGCTGTAATAGTCAATACATACAAATACTTTATATAACACTATTCCCTAGCTGGACACTGTAGTATTAAACAATACACAGAACAGATATTAACAGCTGTAATAGTCAATACATACAAATACTTTATATAACACTATTCCCTAGCTGGACACTGTAGTATTAAACAACACACAGAACAGATATTAACAGCTGTAATAGTCAATACATACAAATACTTTATATAACACTATTCCCTAGCTGGACACTGTAGTATTAAACAATACACAGAACAGATATTAACAGCTGTAATAGTCAATACATACAAATACTTTATATAACACTATTCCCTAGCTGGACACTGTAGTATTAAACAACACACAGAACAGATATTAACAGCTGTAATAGTCAATACATACAAATACTTTATATAACACTATTCCCTAGCTGGACACTGTAGTATTAAACAACACACAGAACAGATATTAACAGCTGTAATAGTCAATACATACAAATACTTTATATAACACTATTCCCTAGCTGGACACTGTAGTATTAAACAATACACAGAACAGATATTAACAGCTGTAATAGTCAATACATACAAATACTTTATATAACACTATTCCCTAGCTGGACACTGTAGTATTAAACAACACACAGAACAGATATTAACAGCTGTAATAGTCAATACATACAAATACTTTATATAACACTATTCCCTAGCTGGACACTGTAGTATTAAACAACACACAGAACAGATATTAACAGCTGTAATAGTCAATACATACAAATACTTTATATAACACTATTCCCTAGCTGGACACTGTAGTATTAAACAATACACAGAACAGATATTAACAGCTGTAATAGTCAATACATACAAATACTTTATATAACACTATTCCCTAGCTGGACACTGTAGTATTAAACAACACACAGAACAGATATTAACAGCTGTAATAGTCAATACATACAAATACTTTATATAACACTATTCCCTAGCTGGACACTGTAGTATTAAACAATACACAGAACAGATATTAACAGCTGTAATAGTCAATACATACAAATACTTTATATAACACTATTCCCTAGCTGGACACTGTAGTATTAAACAACACACAGAACAGATATTAACAGCTGTAATAGTCAATACATACAAATACTTTATATAACACTATTCCCTAGCTGGACACTGTAGTATTAAACAATACACAGAACAGATATTAACAGCTGTAATAGTCAATACATACAAATACTTTATATAACACTATTCCCTAGCTGGACACTGTAGTATTAAACAATACACAGAACAGATATTAACAGCTGTAATAGTCAATACATACAAATACTTTATATAACACTATTCCCTAGCTGGACACTGTAGTATTAAACAATACACAGAACAGATATTAACAGCTGTAATAGTCAATACATACAAATACTTTATATAACACTATTCCCTAGCTGGACACTGTAGTATTAAACAATACACAGAACAGATATTAACAGCTGTAATAGTCAATACATACAAATACTTTATATAACACTATTCCCTAGCTGGACACTGTAGTATTAAACAACACACAGAACAGATATTAACAGCTGTAATAGTCAATACATACAAATACTTTATATAACACTATTCCCTAGCTGGACACTGTAGTATTAAACAACACACAGAACAGATATTAACAGCTGTAATAGTCAATACATACAAATACTTTATATAACACTATTCCCTAGCTGGACACTGTAGTATTAAACAACACACAGAACAGATATTAACAGCTGTAATAGTCAATACATACAAATACTTTATATAACACTATTCCCTAGCTGGACACTGTAGTATTAAACAACACACAGAACAGATATTAACAGCTGTAATAGTCAATACATACAAATACTTTATATAACACTATTCCCTAGCTGGACACTGTAGTATTAAACAATACACAGAACAGATATTAACAGCTGTAATAGTCAATACATACAAATACTTTATATAACACTATTCCCTAGCTGGACACTGTAGTATTAAACAATACACAGAACAGATATTAACAGCTGTAATAGTCAATACATACAAATACTTTATATAACACTATTCCCTAGCTGGACACTGTAGTATTAAACAATACACAGAACAGATATTAACAGCTGTAATAGTCAATACATACAAATACTTTATATAACACTATTCCTAGCTGGACACTGTAGTATTAAACAATACACAGAACAGATATTAACAGCTGTAATAGTCAATACATACAAATACTTTATATAACACTATTCCCTAGCTGGACACTGTAGTATTAAACAATACACAGAACAGATATTAACAGCTGTAATAGTCAATACATACAAATACTTTATATAACACTATTCCCTAGCTGGACACTGTAGTATTAAACAATACACAGAACAGATATTAACAGCTGTAATAGTCAATACATACAAATACTTTATATAACACTATTCCCTAGCTGGACACTGTAGTATTAAACAATACACAGAACAGATATTAACAGCTGTAATAGTCAATACATACAAATACTTTATATAACACTATTCCCTAGCTGGACACTGTAGTATTAAACAATACACAGAACAGATATTAACAGCTGTAATAGTCAATACATACAAATACTTTATATAACACTATTCCCTAGCTGGACACTGTAGTATTAAACAATACACAGAACAGATATTAACAGCTGTAATAGTCAATACATACAAATACTTTATATAACACTATTCCCTAGCTGGACACTGTAGTATTAAACAATACACAGAACAGATATTAACAGCTGTAATAGTCAATACATACAAATACTTTATATAACACTATTCCCTAGCTGGACACTGTAGTATTAAACAATACACAGAACAGATATTAACAGCTGTAATAGTCAATACATACAAATACTTTATATAACACTATTCCCTAGCTGGACACTGTAGTATTAAACAATACACAGAACAGATATTAACAGCTGTAATAGTCAATACATACAAATACTTTATATAACACTATTCCCTAGCTGGACACTGTAGTATTAAACAATAACACACAGAACAGATATTAACAGCTGTAATAGTCAATACATACAAATACTTTATATAACACTATTCCCTAGCTGGACACTGTAGTATTAAACAATACACAGAACAGATATTAACAGCTGTAATAGTCAATACATACAAATACTTTATATAACACTATTCCCTAGCTGGACACTGTAGTATTAAACAATACACAGAACAGATATTAACAGCTGTAATAGTCAATACATACAAATACTTTATATAACACTATTCCCTAGCTGGACACTGTAGTATTAAACAATACACAGAACAGATATTAACAGCTGTAATAGTCAATACATACAAATACTTTATATAACACTATTCCCTAGCTGGACACTGTAGTATTAAACAACACACAGAACAGATATTAACAGCTGTAATAGTCAATACATACAAATACTTTATATAACACTATTCCCTAGCTGGACACTGTAGTATTAAACAATACACAGAACAGATATTAACAGCTGTAATAGTCAATACATACAAATACTTTATATAACACTATTCCCTAGCTGGACACTGTAGTATTAAACAACACACAGAACAGATATTAACAGCTGTAATAGTCAATACATACAAATACTTTATATAACACTATTCCCTAGCTGGACACTGTAGTATTAAACAACACACAGAACAGATATTAACAGCTGTAATAGTCAATACATACAAATACTTTATATAACACTATTCCCTAGCTGGACACTGTAGTATTAAACAATACACAGAACAGATATTAACAGCTGTAATAGTCAATACATACAAATACTTTATATAACACTATTCCCTAGCTGGACACTGTAGTATTAAACAATACACAGAACAGATATTAACAGCTGTAATAGTCAATACATACAAATACTTTATATAACACTATTCCCTAGCTGGACACTGTAGTATTAAACAACACACAGAACAGATATTAACAGCTGTAATAGTCAATACATACAAATACTTTATATAACACTATTCCCTAGCTGGACACTGTAGTATTAAACAATACACAGAACAGATATTAACAGCTGTAATAGTCAATACATACAAATACTTTATATAACACTATTCCCTAGCTGGACACTGTAGTATTAAACAATACACAGAACAGATATTAACAGCTGTAATAGTCAATACATACAAATACTTTATATAACACTATTCCCTAGCTGGACACTGTAGTATTAAACAATACACAGAACAGATATTAACAGCTGTAATAGTCAATACATACAAATACTTTATATAACACTATTCCCTAGCTGGACACTGTAGTATTAAACAATACACAGAACAGATATTAACAGCTGTAATAGTCAATACATACAAATACTTTATATAACACTATTCCCTAGCTGGACACTGTAGTATTAAACAATACACAGAACAGATATTAACAGCTGTAATAGTCAATACATACAAATACTTTATATAACACTATTCCCTAGCTGGACACTGTAGTATTAAACAACACACAGAACAGATATTAACAGCTGTAATAGTCAATACATACAAATACTTTATATAACACTATTCCCTAGCTGGACACTGTAGTATTAAACAATACACAGAACAGATATTAACAGCTGTAATAGTCAATACATACAAATACTTTATATAACACTATTCCCTAGCTGGACACTGTAGTATTAAACAATACACAGAACAGATATTAACAGCTGTAATAGTCAATACATACAAATACTTTATATAACACTATTCCCTAGCTGGACACTGTAGTATTAAACAATACACAGAACAGATATTAACAGCTGTAATAGTCAATACATACAAATACTTTATATAACACTATTCCCTAGCTGGACACTGTAGTATTAAACAATACACAGAACAGATATTAACAGCTGTAATAGTCAATACATACAAATACTTTATATAACACTATTCCCTAGCTGGACACTGTAGTATTAAACAATACACAGAACAGATATTAACAGCTGTAATAGTCAATACATACAAATACTTTATATAACACTATTCCCTAGCTGGACACTGTAGTATTAAACAATACACAGAACAGATATTAACAGCTGTAATAGTCAATACATACAAATACTTTATATAACACTATTCCCTAGCTGGACACTGTAGTATTAAACAATACACAGAACAGATATTAACAGCTGTAATAGTCAATACATACAAATACTTTATATAACACTATTCCCTAGCTGGACACTGTAGTATTAAACAACACACAGAACAGATATTAACAGCTGTAATAGTCAATACATACAAATACTTTATATAACACTATTCCCTAGCTGGACACTGTAGTATTAAACAATACACAGAACAGATATTAACAGCTGTAATAGTCAATACATACAAATACTTTATATAACACTATTCCCTAGCTGGACACTGTAGTATTAAACAATACACAGAACAGATATTAACAGCTGTAATAGTCAATACATACAAATACTTTATATAACACTATTCCCTAGCTGGACACTGTAGTATTAAACAACACACAGAACAGATATTAACAGCTGTAATAGTCAATACATACAAATACTTTATATAACACTATTCCCTAGCTGGACACTGTAGTATTAAACAACACACAGAACAGATATTAACAGCTGTAATAGTCAATACATACAAATACTTTATATAACACTATTCCCTAGCTGGACACTGTAGTATTAAACAACACACAGAACAGATATTAACAGCTGTAATAGTCAATACATACAAATACTTTATATAACACTATTCCCTAGCTGGACACTGTAGTATTAAACAACACACAGAACAGATATTAACAGCTGTAATAGTCAATACATACAAATACTTTATATAACACTATTCCCTAGCTGGACACTGTAGTATTAAACAATACACAGAACAGATATTAACAGCTGTAATAGTCAATACATACAAATACTTTATATAACACTATTCCCTAGCTGGACACTGTAGTATTAAACAATACACAGAACAGATATTAACAGCTGTAATAGTCAATACATACAAATACTTTATATAACACTATTCCCTAGCTGGACACTGTAGTATTAAACAATACACAGAACAGATATTAACAGCTGTAATAGTCAATACATACAAATACTTTATATAACACTATTCCCTAGCTGGACACTGTAGTATTAAACAACACACAGAACAGATATTAACAGCTGTAATAGTCAATACATACAAATACTTTATATAACACTATTCCCTAGCTGGACACTGTAGTATTAAACAATACACAGAACAGATATTAACAGCTGTAATAGTCAATACATACAAATACTTTATATAACACTATTCCCTAGCTGGACACTGTAGTATTAAACAACACACAGATATTAACACAGATATTACTATTCCCAGCTGTAATAGTCAATACATACAAATACTTTATATAACACTATTCCCTAGCTGGACACTGTAGTATTAAACAATACACAGAACAGATATTAACAGCTGTAATAGTCAATACATACAAATACTTTATATAACACTATTCCCTAGCTGGACACTGTAGTATTAAACAATACACAGAACAGATATTAACAGCTGTAATAGTCAATACATACAAATACTTTATATAACACTATTCCCTAGCTGGACACTGTAGTATTAAACAACACACAGAACAGATATTAACAGCTGTAATAGTCAATACATACAAATACTTTATATAACACTATTCCCTAGCTGGACACTGTAGTATTAAACAATACACAGAACAGATATTAACAGCTGTAATAGTCAATACATACAAATACTTTATATAACACTATTCCCTAGCTGGACACTGTAGTATTAAACAATACACAGAACAGATATTAACAGCTGTAATAGTCAATACATACAAATACTTTATATAACACTATTCCCTAGCTGGACACTGTAGTATTAAACAATACACAGAACAGATATTAACAGCTGTAATAGTCAATACATACAAATACTTTATATAACACTATTCCCTAGCTGGACACTGTAGTATTAAACAATACACAGAACAGATATTAACAGCTGTAATAGTCAATACATACAAATACTTTATATAACACTATTCCCTAGCTGGACACTGTAGTATTAAACAATACACAGAACAGATATTAACAGCTGTAATAGTCAATACATACAAATACTTTATATAACACTATTCCCTAGCTGGACACTGTAGTATTAAACAATACACAGAACAGATATTAACAGCTGTAATAGTCAATACATACAAATACTTTATATAACACTATTCCCTAGCTGGACACTGTAGTATTAAACAATACACAGAACAGATATTAACAGCTGTAATAGTCAATACATACAAATACTTTATATAACACTATTCCCTAGCTGGACACTGTAGTATTAAACAACACACAGAACAGATATTAACAGCTGTAATAGTCAATACATACAAATACTTTATATAACACTATTCCCTAGCTGGACACTGTAGTATTAAACAATACACAGAACAGATATTAACAGCTGTAATAGTCAATACATACAAATACTTTATATAACACTATTCCCTAGCTGGACACTGTAGTATTAAACAACACACAGAACAGATATTAACAGCTGTAATAGTCAATACATACAAATACTTTATATAACACTATTCCCTAGCTGGACACTGTAGTATTAAACAATACACAGAACAGATATTAACAGCTGTAATAGTCAATACATACAAATACTTTATATAACACTATTCCCTAGCTGGACACTGTAGTATTAAACAATACACAGAACAGATATTAACAGCTGTAATAGTCAATACATACAAATACTTTATATAACACTATTCCCTAGCTGGACACTGTAGTATTAAACAATACACAGAACAGATATTAACAGCTGTAATAGTCAATACATACAAATACTTTATATAACACTATTCCCTAGCTGGACACTGTAGTATTAAACAACACACAGAACAGATATTAACAGCTGTAATAGTCAATACATACAAATACTTTATATAACACTATTCCCTAGCTGGACACTGTAGTATTAAACAATACACAGAACAGATATTAACAGCTGTAATAGTCAATACATACAAATACTTTATATAACACTATTCCCTAGCTGGACACTGTAGTATTAAACAATACACAGAACAGATATTAACAGCTGTAATAGTCAATACATACAAATACTTTATATAACACTATTCCCTAGCTGGACACTGTAGTATTAAACAACACACAGAACAGATATTAACAGCTGTAATAGTCAATACATACAAATACTTTATATAACACTATTCCCTAGCTGGACACTGTAGTATTAAACAACACACAGAACAGATATTAACAGCTGTAATAGTCAATACATACAAATACTTTATATAACACTATTCCCTAGCTGGACACTGTAGTATTAAACAATACACAGAACAGATATTAACAGCTGTAATAGTCAATACATACAAATACTTTATATAACACTATTCCCTAGCTGGACACTGTAGTATTAAACAATACACAGAACAGATATTAACAGCTGTAATAGTCAATACATACAAATACTTTATATAACACTATTCCCTAGCTGGACACTGTAGTATTAAACAACACACAGAACAGATATTAACAGCTGTAATAGTCAATACATACAAATACTTTATATAACACTATTCCCTAGCTGGACACTGTAGTATTAAACAACACACAGAACAGATATTAACAGCTGTAATAGTCAATACATACAAATACTTTATATAACACTATTCCCTAGCTGGACACTGTAGTATTAAACAATACACAGAACAGATATTAACAGCTGTAATAGTCAATACATACAAATACTTTATATAACACTATTCCCTAGCTGGACACTGTAGTATTAAACAATACACAGAACAGATATTAACAGCTGTAATAGTCAATACATACAAATACTTTATATAACACTATTCCCTAGCTGGACACTGTAGTATTAAACAATACACAGAACAGATATTAACAGCTGTAATAGTCAATACATACAAATACTTTATATAACACTATTCCCTAGCTGGACACTGTAGTATTAAACAATACACAGAACAGATATTAACAGCTGTAATAGTCAATACATACAAATACTTTATATAACACTATTCCCTAGCTGGACACTGTAGTATTAAACAATACACAGAACAGATATTAACAGCTGTAATAGTCAATACATACAAATACTTTATATAACACTATTCCCTAGCTGGACACTGTAGTATTAAACAATACACAGAACAGATATTAACAGCTGTAATAGTCAATACATACAAATACTTTATATAACACTATTCCCTAGCTGGACACTGTAGTATTAAACAATACACAGAACAGATATTAACAGCTGTAATAGTCAATACATACAAATACTTTATATAACACTATTCCCTAGCTGGACACTGTAGTATTAAACAATACACAGAACAGATATTAACAGCTGTAATAGTCAATACATACAAATACTTTATATAACACTATTCCCTAGCTGGACACTGTAGTATTAAACAACACACAGAACAGATATTAACAGCTGTAATAGTCAATACATACAAATACTTTATATAACACTATTCCCTAGCTGGACACTGTAGTATTAAACAATACACAGAACAGATATTAACAGCTGTAATAGTCAATACATACAAATACTTTATATAACACTATTCCCTAGCTGGACACTGTAGTATTAAACAATACACAGAACAGATATTAACAGCTGTAATAGTCAATACATACAAATACTTTATATAACACTATTCCCTAGCTGGACACTGTAGTATTAAACAATACACAGAACAGATATTAACAGCTGTAATAGTCAATACATACAAATACTTTATATAACACTATTCCCTAGCTGGACACTGTAGTATTAAACAATACACAGAACAGATATTAACAGCTGTAATAGTCAATACATACAAATACTTTATATAACACTATTCCCTAGCTGGACACTGTAGTATTAAACAATACACAGAACAGATATTAACAGCTGTAATAGTCAATACATACAAATACTTTATATAACACTATTCCCTAGCTGGACACTGTAGTATTAAACAATACACAGAACAGATATTAACAGCTGTAATAGTCAATACATACAAATACTTTATATAACACTATTCCCTAGCTGGACACTGTAGTATTAAACAATACACAGAACAGATATTAACAGCTGTAATAGTCAATACATACAAATACTTTATATAACACTATTCCCTAGCTGGACACTGTAGTATTAAACAATACACAGAACAGATATTAACAGCTGTAATAGTCAATACATACAAATACTTTATATAACACTATTCCCTAGCTGGACACTGTAGTATTAAACAATACACAGAACAGATATTAACAGCTGTAATAGTCAATACATACAAATACTTTATATAACACTATTCCCTAGCTGGACACTGTAGTATTAAACAACACACAGAACAGATATTAACAGCTGTAATAGTCAATACATACAAATACTTTATATAACACTATTCCCTAGCTGGACACTGTAGTATTAAACAATACACAGAACAGATATTAACAGCTGTAATAGTCAATACATACAAATACTTTATATAACACTATTCCCTAGCTGGACACTGTAGTATTAAACAATACACTGGACACTGTAGTATTAAACAATACACAGAACAGATATTAACAGCTGTAATAGTCAATACATACAAATACTTTATATAACACTATTCCCTAGCTGGACACTGTAGTATTAAACAATACACAGAACAGATATTAACAGCTGTAATAGTCAATACATACAAATACTTTATATAACACTATTCCCTAGCTGGACACTGTAGTATTAAACAATACACAGAACAGATATTAACAGCTGTAATAGTCAATACATACAAATACTTTATATAACACTATTCCCTAGCTGGACACTGTAGTATTAAACAATACACAGAACAGATATTAACAGCTGTAATAGTCAATACATACAAATACTTTATATAACACTATTCCCTAGCTGGACACTGTAGTATTAAACAATACACAGAACAGATATTAACAGCTGTAATAGTCAATACATACAAATACTTTATATAACACTATTCCCTAGCTGGACACTGTAGTATTAAACAATACACAGAACAGATATTAACAGCTGTAATAGTCAATACATACAAATACTTTATATAACACTATTCCCTAGCTGGACACTGTAGTATTAAACAATACACAGAACAGATATTAACAGCTGTAATAGTCAATACATACAAATACTTTATATAACACTATTCCCTAGCTGGACACTGTAGTATTAAACAATACACAGAACAGATATTAACAGCTGTAATAGTCAATACATACAAATACTTTATATAACACTATTCCCTAGCTGGACACTGTAGTATTAAACAACACACAGAACAGATATTAACAGCTGTAATAGTCAATACATACAAATACTTTATATAACACTATTCCCTAGCTGGACACTGTAGTATTAAACAATACACAGAACAGATATTAACAGCTGTAATAGTCAATACATACAAATACTTTATATAACACTATTCCCTAGCTGGACACTGTAGTATTAAACAACACACAGAACAGATATTAACAGCTGTAATAGTCAATACATACAAATACTTTATATAACACTATTCCCTAGCTGGACACTGTAGTATTAAACAATACACAGAACAGATATTAACAGCTGTAATAGTCAATACATACAAATACTTTATATAACACTATTCCCTAGCTGGACACTGTAGTATTAAACAATACACAGAACAGATATTAACAGCTGTAATAGTCAATACATACAAATACTTTATATAACACTATTCCCTAGCTGGACACTGTAGTATTAAACAATACACAGAACAGATATTAACAGCTGTAATAGTCAATACATACAAATACTTTATATAACACTATTCCCTAGCTGGACACTGTAGTATTAAACAATACACAGAACAGATATTAACAGCTGTAATAGTCAATACATACAAATACTTTATATAACACTATTCCCTAGCTGGACACTGTAGTATTAAACAACACACAGAACAGATATTAACAGCTGTAATAGTCAATACATACAAATACTTTATATAACACTATTCCCTAGCTGGACACTGTAGTATTAAACAATACACAGAACAGATATTAACAGCTGTAATAGTCAATACATACAAATACTTTATATAACACTATTCCCTAGCTGGACACTGTAGTATTAAACAATACACAGAACAGATATTAACAGCTGTAATAGTCAATACATACAAATACTTTATATAACACTATTCCCTAGCTGGACACTGTAGTATTAAACAATACACAGAACAGATATTAACAGCTGTAATAGTCAATACATACAAATACTTTATATAACACTATTCCCTAGCTGGACACTGTAGTATTAAACAATACACAGAACAGATATTAACAGCTGTAATAGTCAATACATACAAATACTTTATATAACACTATTCCCTAGCTGGACACTGTAGTATTAAACAATACACAGAACAGATATTAACAGCTGTAATAGTCAATACATACAAATACTTTATATAACACTATTCCCTAGCTGGACACTGTAGTATTAAACAATACACAGAACAGATATTAACAGCTGTAATAGTCAATACATACAAATACTTTATATAACACTATTCCCTAGCTGGACACTGTAGTATTAAACAATACACAGAACAGATATTAACAGCTGTAATAGTCAATACATACAAATACTTTATATAACACTATTCCCTAGCTGGACACTGTAGTATTAAACAACACACAGAACAGATATTAACAGCTGTAATAGTCAATACATACAAATACTTTATATAACACTATTCCCTAGCTGGACACTGTAGTATTAAACAATACACAGAACAGATATTAACAGCTGTAATAGTCAATACATACAAATACTTTATATAACACTATTCCCTAGCTGGACACTGTAGTATTAAACAATACACAGAACAGATATTAACAGCTGTAATAGTCAATACATACAAATACTTTATATAACACTATTCCCTAGCTGGACACTGTAGTATTAAACAATACACAGAACAGATATTAACAGCTGTAATAGTCAATACATACAAATACTTTATATAACACTATTCCCTAGCTGGACACTGTAGTATTAAACAATACACAGAACAGATATTAACAGCTGTAATAGTCAATACATACAAATACTTTATATAACACTATTCCCTAGCTGGACACTGTAGTATTAAACAACACACAGAACAGATATTAACAGCTGTAATAGTCAATACATACAAATACTTTATATAACACTATTCCCTAGCTGGACACTGTAGTATTAAACAATACACAGAACAGATATTAACAGCTGTAATAGTCAATACATACAAATACTTTATATAACACTATTCCCTAGCTGGACACTGTAGTATTAAACAATACACAGAACAGATATTAACAGCTGTAATAGTCAATACATACAAATACTTTATATAACACTATTCCCTAGCTGGACACTGTAGTATTAAACAATACACAGAACAGATATTAACAGCTGTAATAGTCAATACATACAAATACTTTATATAACACTATTCCCTAGCTGGACACTGTAGTATTAAACAATACACAGAACAGATATTAACAGCTGTAATAGTCAATACATACAAATACTTTATATAACACTATTCCCTAGCTGGACACTGTAGTATTAAACAATACACAGAACAGATATTAACAGCTGTAATAGTCAATACATACAAATACTTTATATAACACTATTCCCTAGCTGGACACTGTAGTATTAAACAACACACAGAACAGATATTAACAGCTGTAATAGTCAATACATACAAATACTTTATATAACACTATTCCCTAGCTGGACACTGTAGTATTAAACAATACACAGAACAGATATTAACAGCTGTAATAGTCAATACATACAAATACTTTATATAACACTATTCCCTAGCTGGACACTGTAGTATTAAACAATACACAGAACAGATATTAACAGCTGTAATAGTCAATACATACAAATACTTTATATAACACTATTCCCTAGCTGGACACTGTAGTATTAAACAACACACAGAACAGATATTAACAGCTGTAATAGTCAATACATACAAATACTTTATATAACACTATTCCCTAGCTGGACACTGTAGTATTAAACAATACACAGAACAGATATTAACAGCTGTAATAGTCAATACATACAAATACTTTATATAACACTATTCCCTAGCTGGACACTGTAGTATTAAACAATACACAGAACAGATATTAACAGCTGTAATAGTCAATACATACAAATACTTTATATAACACTATTCCCTAGCTGGACACTGTAGTATTAAACAATACACAGAACAGATATTAACAGCTGTAATAGTCAATACATACAAATACTTTATATAACACTATTCCCTAGCTGGACACTGTAGTATTAAACAATACACAGAACAGATATTAACAGCTGTAATAGTCAATACATACAAATACTTTATATAACACTATTCCCTAGCTGGACACTGTAGTATTAAACAATACACAGAACAGATATTAACAGCTGTAATAGTCAATACATACAAATACTTTATATAACACTATTCCCTAGCTGGACACTGTAGTATTAAACAATACACAGAACAGATATTAACAGCTGTAATAGTCAATACATACAAATACTTTATATAACACTATTCCCTAGCTGGACACTGTAGTATTAAACAATACACAGAACAGATATTAACAGCTGTAATAGTCAATACATACAAATACTTTATATAACACTATTCCCTAGCTGGACACTGTAGTATTAAACAACACACAGAACAGATATTAACAGCTGTAATAGTCAATACATACAAATACTTTATATAACACTATTCCCTAGCTGGACACTGTAGTATTAAACAATACACAGAACAGATATTAACAGCTGTAATAGTCAATACATACAAATACTTTATATAACACTATTCCCTAGCTGGACACTGTAGTATTAAACAATACACAGAACAGATATTAACAGCTGTAATAGTCAATACATACAAATACTTTATATAACACTATTCCCTAGCTGGACACTGTAGTATTAAACAATACACAGAACAGATATTAACAGCTGTAATAGTCAATACATACAAATACTTTATATAACACTATTCCCTAGCTGGACACTGTAGTATTAAACAATACACAGAACAGATATTAACAGCTGTAATAGTCAATACATACAAATACTTTATATAACACTATTCCCTAGCTGGACACTGTAGTATTAAACAATACACAGAACAGATATTAACAGCTGTAATAGTCAATACATACAAATACTTTATATAACACTATTCCCTAGCTGGACACTGTAGTATTAAACAATACACAGAACAGATATTAACAGCTGTAATAGTCAATACATACAAATACTTTATATAACACTATTCCCTAGCTGGACACTGTAGTATTAAACAATACACAGAACAGATATTAACAGCTGTAATAGTCAATACATACAAATACTTTATATAACACTATTCCCTAGCTGGACACTGTAGTATTAAACAATACACAGAACAGATATTAACAGCTGTAATAGTCAATACATACAAATACTTTATATAACACTATTCCCTAGCTGGACACTGTAGTATTAAACAATACACAGAACAGATATTAACAGCTGTAATAGTCAATACATACAAATACTTTATATAACACTATTCCCTAGCTGGACACTGTAGTATTAAACAATACACAGAACAGATATTAACAGCTGTAATAGTCAATACATACAAATACTTTATATAACACTATTCCCTAGCTGGACACTGTAGTATTAAACAATACACAGAACAGATATTAACAGCTGTAATAGTCAATACATACAAATACTTTATATAACACTATTCCCTAGCTGGACACTGTAGTATTAAACAATACACAGAACAGATATTAACAGCTGTAATAGTCAATACATACAAATACTTTATATAACACTATTCCCTAGCTGGACACTGTAGTATTAAACAATACACAGAACAGATATTAACAGCTGTAATAGTCAATACATACAAATACTTTATATAACACTATTCCCTAGCTGGACACTGTAGTATTAAACAATACACAGAACAGATATTAACAGCTGTAATAGTCAATACATACAAATACTTTATATAACACTATTCCCTAGCTGGACACTGTAGTATTAAACAATACACAGAACAGATATTAACAGCTGTAATAGTCAATACATACAAATACTTTATATAACACTATTCCCTAGCTGGACACTGTAGTATTAAACAATACACAGAACAGATATTAACAGCTGTAATAGTCAATACATACAAATACTTTATATAACACTATTCCCTAGCTGGACACTGTAGTATTAAACAATACACAGAACAGATATTAACAGCTGTAATAGTCAATACATACAAATACTTTATATAACACTATTCCCTAGCTGGACACTGTAGTATTAAACAATACACAGAACAGATATTAACAGCTGTAATAGTCAATACATACAAATACTTTATATAACACTATTCCCTAGCTGGACACTGTAGTATTAAACAATACACAGAACAGATATTAACAGCTGTAATAGTCAATACATACAAATACTTTATATAACACTATTCCCTAGCTGGACACTGTAGTATTAAACAATACACAGAACAGATATTAACAGCTGTAATAGTCAATACATACAAATACTTTATATAACACTATTCCCTAGCTGGACACTGTAGTATTAAACAATACACAGAACAGATATTAACAGCTGTAATAGTCAATACATACAAATACTTTATATAACACTATTCCCTAGCTGGACACTGTAGTATTAAACAACACACAGAACAGATATTAACAGCTGTAATAGTCAATACATACAAATACTTTATATAACACTATTCCCTAGCTGGACACTGTAGTATTAAACAACACACAGAACAGATATTAACAGCTGTAATAGTCAATACATACAAATACTTTATATAACACTATTCCCTAGCTGGACACTGTAGTATTAAACAATACACAGAACAGATATTAACAGCTGTAATAGTCAATACATACAAATACTTTATATAACACTATTCCCTAGCTGGACACTGTAGTATTAAACAATACACAGAACAGATATTAACAGCTGTAATAGTCAATACATACAAATACTTTATATAACACTATTCCCTAGCTGGACACTGTAGTATTAAACAACACACAGAACAGATATTAACAGCTGTAATAGTCAATACATACAAATACTTTATATAACACTATTCCCTAGCTGGACACTGTAGTATTAAACAATACACAGAACAGATATTAACAGCTGTAATAGTCAATACATACAAATACTTTATATAACACTATTCCCTAGCTGGACACTGTAGTATTAAACAATACACAGAACAGATATTAACAGCTGTAATAGTCAATACATACAAATACTTTATATAACACTATTCCCTAGCTGGACACTGTAGTATTAAACAATACACAGAACAGATATTAACAGCTGTAATAGTCAATACATACAAATACTTTATATAACACTATTCCCTAGCTGGACACTGTAGTATTAAACAATACACAGAACAGATATTAACAGCTGTAATAGTCAATACATACAAATACTTTATATAACACTATTCCCTAGCTGGACACTGTAGTATTAAACAACACACAGAACAGATATTAACAGCTGTAATAGTCAATACATACAAATACTTTATATAACACTATTCCCTAGCTGGACACTGTAGTATTAAACAATACACAGAACAGATATTAACAGCTGTAATAGTCAATACATACAAATACTTTATATAACACTATTCCCTAGCTGGACACTGTAGTATTAAACAATACACAGAACAGATATTAACAGCTGTAATAGTCAATACATACAAATACTTTATATAACACTATTCCCTAGCTGGACACTGTAGTATTAAACAATACACAGAACAGATATTAACAGCTGTAATAGTCAATACATACAAATACTTTATATAACACTATTCCCTAGCTGGACACTGTAGTATTAAACAATACACAGAACAGATATTAACAGCTGTAATAGTCAATACATACAAATACTTTATATAACACTATTCCCTAGCTGGACACTGTAGTATTAAACAATACACAGAACAGATATTAACAGCTGTAATAGTCAATACATACAAATACTTTATATAACACTATTCCCTAGCTGGACACTGTAGTATTAAACAATACACAGAACAGATATTAACAGCTGTAATAGTCAATACATACAAATACTTTATATAACACTATTCCCTAGCTGGACACTGTAGTATTAAACAATACACAGAACAGATATTAACAGCTGTAATAGTCAATACATACAAATACTTTATATAACACTATTCCCTAGCTGGACACTGTAGTATTAAACAATACACAGAACAGATATTAACAGCTGTAATAGTCAATACATACAAATACTTTATATAACACTATTCCCTAGCTGGACACTGTAGTATTAAACAATACACAGAACAGATATTAACAGCTGTAATAGTCAATACATACAAATACTTTATATAACACTATTCCCTAGCTGGACACTGTAGTATTAAACAATACACAGAACAGATATTAACAGCTGTAATAGTCAATACATACAAATACTTTATATAACACTATTCCCTAGCTGGACACTGTAGTATTAAACAATACACAGAACAGATATTAACAGCTGTAATAGTCAATACATACAAATACTTTATATAACACTATTCCCTAGCTGGACACTGTAGTATTAAACAACACACAGAACAGATATTAACAGCTGTAATAGTCAATACATACAAATACTTTATATAACACTATTCCCTAGCTGGACACTGTAGTATTAAACAATACACAGAACAGATATTAACAGCTGTAATAGTCAATACATACAAATACTTTATATAACACTATTCCCTAGCTGGACACTGTAGTATTAAACAATACACAGAACAGATATTAACAGCTGTAATAGTCAATACATACAAATACTTTATATAACACTATTCCCTAGCTGGACACTGTAGTATTAAACAATACACAGAACAGATATTAACAGCTGTAATAGTCAATACATACAAATACTTTATATAACACTATTCCCTAGCTGGACACTGTAGTATTAAACAATACACAGAACAGATATTAACAGCTGTAATAGTCAATACATACAAATACTTTATATAACACTATTCCCTAGCTGGACACTGTAGTATTAAACAATACACAGAACAGATATTAACAGCTGTAATAGTCAATACATACAAATACTTTATATAACACTATTCCCTAGCTGGACACTGTAGTATTAAACAACACACAGAACAGATATTAACAGCTGTAATAGTCAATACATACAAATACTTTATATAACACTATTCCCTAGCTGGACACTGTAGTATTAAACAATACACAGAACAGATATTAACAGCTGTAATAGTCAATACATACAAATACTTTATATAACACTATTCCCTAGCTGGACACTGTAGTATTAAACAACACACAGAACAGATATTAACAGCTGTAATAGTCAATACATACAAATACTTTATATAACACTATTCCCTAGCTGGACACTGTAGTATTAAACAATACACAGAACAGATATTAACAGCTGTAATAGTCAATACATACAAATACTTTATATAACACTATTCCCTAGCTGGACACTGTAGTATTAAACAATACACAGAACAGATATTAACAGCTGTAATAGTCAATACATACAAATACTTTATATAACACTATTCCCTAGCTGGACACTGTAGTATTAAACAATACACAGAACAGATATTAACAGCTGTAATAGTCAATACATACAAATACTTTATATAACACTATTCCCTAGCTGGACACTGTAGTATTAAACAATACACAGAACAGATATTAACAGCTGTAATAGTCAATACATACAAATACTTTATATAACACTATTCCCTAGCTGGACACTGTAGTATTAAACAATACACAGAACAGATATTAACAGCTGTAATAGTCAATACATACAAATACTTTATATAACACTATTCCCTAGCTGGACACTGTAGTATTAAACAATACACAGAACAGATATTAACAGCTGTAATAGTCAATACATACAAATACTTTATATAACACTATTCCCTAGCTGGACACTGTAGTATTAAACAATACACAGAACAGATATTAACAGCTGTAATAGTCAATACATACAAATACTTTATATAACACTATTCCCTAGCTGGACACTGTAGTATTAAACAATACACAGAACAGATATTAACAGCTGTAATAGTCAATACATACAAATACTTTATATAACACTATTCCCTAGCTGGACACTGTAGTATTAAACAATACACAGAACAGATATTAACAGCTGTAATAGTCAATACATACAAATACTTTATATAACACTATTCCCTAGCTGGACACTGTAGTATTAAACAATACACAGAACAGATATTAACAGCTGTAATAGTCAATACATACAAATACTTTATATAACACTATTCCCTAGCTGGACACTGTAGTATTAAACAATACACAGAACAGATATTAACAGCTGTAATAGTCAATACATACAAATACTTTATATAACACTATTCCCTAGCTGGACACTGTAGTATTAAACAATACACAGAACAGATATTAACAGCTGTAATAGTCAATACATACAAATACTTTATATAACACTATTCCCTAGCTGGACACTGTAGTATTAAACAATACACAGAACAGATATTAACAGCTGTAATAGTCAATACATACAAATACTTTATATAACACTATTCCCTAGCTGGACACTGTAGTATTAAACAATACACAGAACAGATATTAACAGCTGTAATAGTCAATACATACAAATACTTTATATAACACTATTCCCTAGCTGGACACTGTAGTATTAAACAATACACAGAACAGATATTAACAGCTGTAATAGTCAATACATACAAATACTTTATATAACACTATTCCCTAGCTGGACACTGTAGTATTAAACAATACACAGAACAGATATTAACAGCTGTAATAGTCAATACATACAAATACTTTATATAACACTATTCCCTAGCTGGACACTGTAGTATTAAACAATACACAGAACAGATATTAACAGCTGTAATAGTCAATACATACAAATACTTTATATAACACTATTCCCTAGCTGGACACTGTAGTATTAAACAATACACAGAACAGATATTAACAGCTGTAATAGTCAATACATACAAATACTTTATATAACACTATTCCCTAGCTGGACACTGTAGTATTAAACAATACACAGAACAGATATTAACAGCTGTAATAGTCAATACATACAAATACTTTATATAACACTATTCCCTAGCTGGACACTGTAGTATTAAACAATACACAGAACAGATATTAACAGCTGTAATAGTCAATACATACAAATACTTTATATAACACTATTCCCTAGCTGGACACTGTAGTATTAAACAATACACAGAACAGATATTAACAGCTGTAATAGTCAATACATACAAATACTTTATATAACACTATTCCCTAGCTGGACACTGTAGTATTAAACAATACACAGAACAGATATTAACAGCTGTAATAGTCAATACATACAAATACTTTATATAACACTATTCCCTAGCTGGACACTGTAGTATTAAACAATACACAGAACAGATATTAACAGCTGTAATAGTCAATACATACAAATACTTTATATAACACTATTCCCTAGCTGGACACTGTAGTATTAAACAATACACAGAACAGATATTAACAGCTGTAATAGTCAATACATACAAATACTTTATATAACACTATTCCCTAGCTGGACACTGTAGTATTAAACAATACACAGAACAGATATTAACAGCTGTAATAGTCAATACATACAAATACTTTATATAACACTATTCCCTAGCTGGACACTGTAGTATTAAACAATACACAGAACAGATATTAACAGCTGTAATAGTCAATACATACAAATACTTTATATAACACTATTCCCTAGCTGGACACTGTAGTATTAAACAATACACAGAACAGATATTAACAGCTGTAATAGTCAATACATACAAATACTTTATATAACACTATTCCCTAGCTGGACACTGTAGTATTAAACAATACACAGAACAGATATTAACAGCTGTAATAGTCAATACATACAAATACTTTATATAACACTATTCCCTAGCTGGACACTGTAGTATTAAACAATACACAGAACAGATATTAACAGCTGTAATAGTCAATACATACAAATACTTTATATAACACTATTCCCTAGCTGGACACTGTAGTATTAAACAATACACAGAACAGATATTAACAGCTGTAATAGTCAATACATACAAATACTTTATATAACACTATTCCCTAGCTGGACACTGTAGTATTAAACAATACACAGAACAGATATTAACAGCTGTAATAGTCAATACATACAAATACTTTATATAACACTATTCCCTAGCTGGACACTGTAGTATTAAACAATACACAGAACAGATATTAACAGCTGTAATAGTCAATACATACAAATACTTTATATAACACTATTCCCTAGCTGGACACTGTAGTATTAAACAATACACAGAACAGATATTAACAGCTGTAATAGTCAATACATACAAATACTTTATATAACACTATTCCCTAGCTGGACACTGTAGTATTAAACAATACACAGAACAGATATTAACAGCTGTAATAGTCAATACATACAAATACTTTATATAACACTATTCCCTAGCTGGACACTGTAGTATTAAACAATACACAGAACAGATATTAACAGCTGTAATAGTCAATACATACAAATACTTTATATAACACTATTCCCTAGCTGGACACTGTAGTATTAAACAATACACAGAACAGATATTAACAGCTGTAATAGTCAATACATACAAATACTTTATATAACACTATTCCCTAGCTGGACACTGTAGTATTAAACAATACACAGAACAGATATTAACAGCTGTAATAGTCAATACATACAAATACTTTATATAACACTATTCCCTAGCTGGACACTGTAGTATTAAACAATACACAGAACAGATATTAACAGCTGTAATAGTCAATACATACAAATACTTTATATAACACTATTCCCTAGCTGGACACTGTAGTATTAAACAATACACAGAACAGATATTAACAGCTGTAATAGTCAATACATACAAATACTTTATATAACACTATTCCCTAGCTGGACACTGTAGTATTAAACAATACACAGAACAGATATTAACAGCTGTAATAGTCAATACATACAAATACTTTATATAACACTATTCCCTAGCTGGACACTGTAGTATTAAACAATACACAGAACAGATATTAACAGCTGTAATAGTCAATACATACAAATACTTTATATAACACTATTCCCTAGCTGGACACTGTAGTATTAAACAATACACAGAACAGATATTAACAGCTGTAATAGTCAATACATACAAATACTTTATATAACACTATTCCCTAGCTGGACACTGTAGTATTAAACAATACACAGAACAGATATTAACAGCTGTAATAGTCAATACATACAAATACTTTATATAACACTATTCCCTAGCTGGACACTGTAGTATTAAACAATACACAGAACAGATATTAACAGCTGTAATAGTCAATACATACAAATACTTTATATAACACTATTCCCTAGCTGGACACTGTAGTATTAAACAATACACAGAACAGATATTAACAGCTGTAATAGTCAATACATACAAATACTTTATATAACACTATTCCCTAGCTGGACACTGTAGTATTAAACAATACACAGAACAGATATTAACAGCTGTAATAGTCAATACATACAAATACTTTATATAACACTATTCCCTAGCTGGACACTGTAGTATTAAACAATACACAGAACAGATATTAACAGCTGTAATAGTCAATACATACAAATACTTTATATAACACTATTCCCTAGCTGGACACTGTAGTATTAAACAATACACAGAACAGATATTAACAGCTGTAATAGTCAATACATACAAATACTTTATATAACACTATTCCCTAGCTGGACACTGTAGTATTAAACAATACACAGAACAGATATTAACAGCTGTAATAGTCAATACATACAAATACTTTATATAACACTATTCCCTAGCTGGACACTGTAGTATTAAACAATACACAGAACAGATATTAACAGCTGTAATAGTCAATACATACAAATACTTTATATAACACTATTCCCTAGCTGGACACTGTAGTATTAAACAATACACAGAACAGATATTAACAGCTGTAATAGTCAATACATACAAATACTTTATATAACACTATTCCCTAGCTGGACACTGTAGTATTAAACAATACACAGAACAGATATTAACAGCTGTAATAGTCAATACATACAAATACTTTATATAACACTATTCCCTAGCTGGACACTGTAGTATTAAACAACACACAGAACAGATATTAACAGCTGTAATAGTCAATACATACAAATACTTTATATAACACTATTCCCTAGCTGGACACTGTAGTATTAAACAATACACAGAACAGATATTAACAGCTGTAATAGTCAATACATACAAATACTTTATATAACACTATTCCCTAGCTGGACACTGTAGTATTAAACAATACACAGAACAGATATTAACAGCTGTAATAGTCAATACATACAAATACTTTATATAACACTATTCCCTAGCTGGACACTGTAGTATTAAACAATACACAGAACAGATATTAACAGCTGTAATAGTCAATACATACAAATACTTTATATAACACTATTCCCTAGCTGGACACTGTAGTATTAAACAACACACAGAACAGATATTAACAGCTGTAATAGTCAATACATACAAATACTTTATATAACACTATTCCCTAGCTGGACACTGTAGTATTAAACAATACACAGAACAGATATTAACAGCTGTAATAGTCAATACATACAAATACTTTATATAACACTATTCCCTAGCTGGACACTGTAGTATTAAACAATACACAGAACAGATATTAACAGCTGTAATAGTCAATACATACAAATACTTTATATAACACTATTCCCTAGCTGGACACTGTAGTATTAAACAATACACAGAACAGATATTAACAGCTGTAATAGTCAATACATACAAATACTTTATATAACACTATTCCCTAGCTGGACACTGTAGTATTAAACAATACACAGAACAGATATTAACAGCTGTAATAGTCAATACATACAAATACTTTATATAACACTATTCCCTAGCTGGACACTGTAGTATTAAACAATACACAGAACAGATATTAACAGCTGTAATAGTCAATACATACAAATACTTTATATAACACTATTCCCTAGCTGGACACTGTAGTATTAAACAATACACAGAACAGATATTAACAGCTGTAATAGTCAATACATACAAATACTTTATATAACACTATTCCCTAGCTGGACACTGTAGTATTAAACAATACACAGAACAGATATTAACAGCTGTAATAGTCAATACATACAAATACTTTATATAACACTATTCCCTAGCTGGACACTGTAGTATTAAACAATACACAGAACAGATATTAACAGCTGTAATAGTCAATACATACAAATACTTTATATAACACTATTCCCTAGCTGGACACTGTAGTATTAAACAATACACAGAACAGATATTAACAGCTGTAATAGTCAATACATACAAATACTTTATATAACACTATTCCCTAGCTGGACACTGTAGTATTAAACAATACACAGAACAGATATTAACAGCTGTAATAGTCAATACATACAAATACTTTATATAACACTATTCCCTAGCTGGACACTGTAGTATTAAACAACACACAGAACAGATATTAACAGCTGTAATAGTCAATACATACAAATACTTTATATAACACTATTCCCTAGCTGGACACTGTAGTATTAAACAATACACAGAACAGATATTAACAGCTGTAATAGTCAATACATACAAATACTTTATATAACACTATTCCCTAGCTGGACACTGTAGTATTAAACAATACACAGAACAGATATTAACAGCTGTAATAGTCAATACATACAAATACTTTATATAACACTATTCCCTAGCTGGACACTGTAGTATTAAACAATACACAGAACAGATATTAACAGCTGTAATAGTCAATACATACAAATACTTTATATAACACTATTCCCTAGCTGGACACTGTAGTATTAAACAATACACAGAACAGATATTAACAGCTGTAATAGTCAATACATACAAATACTTTATATAACACTATTCCCTAGCTGGACACTGTAGTATTAAACAATACACAGAACAGATATTAACAGCTGTAATAGTCAATACATACAAATACTTTATATAACACTATTCCCTAGCTGGACACTGTAGTATTAAACAATACACAGAACAGATATTAACAGCTGTAATAGTCAATACATACAAATACTTTATATAACACTATTCCCTAGCTGGACACTGTAGTATTAAACAATACACAGAACAGATATTAACAGCTGTAATAGTCAATACATACAAATACTTTATATAACACTATTCCCTAGCTGGACACTGTAGTATTAAACAATACACAGAACAGATATTAACAGCTGTAATAGTCAATACATACAAATACTTTATATAACACTATTCCCTAGCTGGACACTGTAGTATTAAACAATACACAGAACAGATATTAACAGCTGTAATAGTCAATACATACAAATACTTTATATAACACTATTCCCTAGCTGGACACTGTAGTATTAAACAATACACAGAACAGATATTAACAGCTGTAATAGTCAATACATACAAATACTTTATATAACACTATTCCCTAGCTGGACACTGTAGTATTAAACAATACACAGAACAGATATTAACAGCTGTAATAGTCAATACATACAAATACTTTATATAACACTATTCCCTAGCTGGACACTGTAGTATTAAACAATACACAGAACAGATATTAACAGCTGTAATAGTCAATACATACAAATACTTTATATAACACTATTCCCTAGCTGGACACTGTAGTATTAAACAATACACAGAACAGATATTAACAGCTGTAATAGTCAATACATACAAATACTTTATATAACACTATTCCCTAGCTGGACACTGTAGTATTAAACAATACACAGAACAGATATTAACAGCTGTAATAGTCAATACATACAAATACTTTATATAACACTATTCCCTAGCTGGACACTGTAGTATTAAACAATACACAGAACAGATATTAACAGCTGTAATAGTCAATACATACAAATACTTTATATAACACTATTCCCTAGCTGGACACTGTAGTATTAAACAATACACAGAACAGATATTAACAGCTGTAATAGTCAATACATACAAATACTTTATATAACACTATTCCCTAGCTGGACACTGTAGTATTAAACAATACACAGAACAGATATTAACAGCTGTAATAGTCAATACATACAAATACTTTATATAACACTATTCCCTAGCTGGACACTGTAGTATTAAACAATACACAGAACAGATATTAACAGCTGTAATAGTCAATACATACAAATACTTTATATAACACTATTCCCTAGCTGGTCAATACATACAAATACTTTATATAACACTACACTGTAGTATTAAACAATACACAGAACAGATATTAACAGCTGTAATAGTCAATACATACAAATACTTTATATAACACTATTCCCTAGCTGGACACTGTAGTATTAAACAATACACAGAACAGATATTAACAGCTGTAATAGTCAATACATACAAATACTTTATATAACACTATTCCCTAGCTGGACACTGTAGTATTAAACAATACACAGAACAGATATTAACAGCTGTAATAGTCAATACATACAAATACTTTATATAACACTATTCCCTAGCTGGACACTGTAGTATTAAACAATACACAGAACAGATATTAACAGCTGTAATAGTCAATACATACAAATACTTTATATAACACTATTCCCTAGCTGGACACTGTAGTATTAAACAATACACAGAACAGATATTAACAGCTGTAATAGTCAATACATACAAATACTTTATATAACACTATTCCCTAGCTGGACACTGTAGTATTAAACAATACACAGAACAGATATTAACAGCTGTAATAGTCAATACATACAAATACTTTATATAACACTATTCCCTAGCTGGACACTGTAGTATTAAACAATACACAGAACAGATATTAACAGCTGTAATAGTCAATACATACAAATACTTTATATAACACTATTCCCTAGCTGGACACTGTAGTATTAAACAATACACAGAACAGATATTAACAGCTGTAATAGTCAATACATACAAATACTTTATATAACACTATTCCCTAGCTGGACACTGTAGTATTAAACAATACACAGAACAGATATTAACAGCTGTAATAGTCAATACATACAAATACTTTATATAACACTATTCCCTAGCTGGACACTGTAGTATTAAACAACACACAGAACAGATATTAACAGCTGTAATAGTCAATACATACAAATACTTTATATAACACTATTCCCTAGCTGGACACTGTAGTATTAAACAATACACAGAACAGATATTAACAGCTGTAATAGTCAATACATACAAATACTTTATATAACACTATTCCCTAGCTGGACACTGTAGTATTAAACAATACACAGAACAGATATTAACAGCTGTAATAGTCAATACATACAAATACTTTATATAACACTATTCCCTAGCTGGACACTGTAGTATTAAACAATACACAGAACAGATATTAACAGCTGTAATAGTCAATACATACAAATACTTTATATAACACTATTCCCTAGCTGGACACTGTAGTATTAAACAATACACAGAACAGATATTAACAGCTGTAATAGTCAATACATACAAATACTTTATATAACACTATTCCCTAGCTGGACACTGTAGTATTAAACAATACACAGAACAGATATTAACAGCTGTAATAGTCAATACATACAAATACTTTATATAACACTATTCCCTAGCTGGACACTGTAGTATTAAACAATACACAGAACAGATATTAACAGCTGTAATAGTCAATACATACAAATACTTTATATAACACTATTCCCTAGCTGGACACTGTAGTATTAAACAATACACAGAACAGATATTAACAGCTGTAATAGTCAATACATACAAATACTTTATATAACACTATTCCCTAGCTGGACACTGTAGTATTAAACAATACACAGAACAGATATTAACAGCTGTAATAGTCAATACATACAAATACTTTATATAACACTATTCCCTAGCTGGACACTGTAGTATTAAACAATACACAGAACAGATATTAACAGCTGTAATAGTCAATACATACAAATACTTTATATAACACTATTCCCTAGCTGGACACTGTAGTATTAAACAATACACAGAACAGATATTAACAGCTGTAATAGTCAATACATACAAATACTTTATATAACACTATTCCCTAGCTGGACACTGTAGTATTAAACAATACACAGAACAGATATTAACAGCTGTAATAGTCAATACATACAAATACTTTATATAACACTATTCCCTAGCTGGACACTGTAGTATTAAACAATACACAGAACAGATATTAACAGCTGTAATAGTCAATACATACAAATACTTTATATAACACTATTCCCTAGCTGGACACTGTAGTATTAAACAATACACAGAACAGATATTAACAGCTGTAATAGTCAATACATACAAATACTTTATATAACACTATTCCCTAGCTGGACACTGTAGTATTAAACAACACACAGAACAGATATTAACAGCTGTAATAGTCAATACATACAAATACTTTATATAACACTATTCCCTAGCTGGACACTGTAGTATTAAACAACACACAGAACAGATATTAACAGCTGTAATAGTCAATACATACAAATACTTTATATAACACTATTCCCTAGCTGGACACTGTAGTATTAAACAATACACAGAACAGATATTAACAGCTGTAATAGTCAATACATACAAATACTTTATATAACACTATTCCCTAGCTGGACACTGTAGTATTAAAAACAATACACAGAACAGATATTAACAGCTGTAATAGTCAATACATACAAATACTTTATATAACACTATTCCCTAGCTGGACACTGTAGTATTAAACAATACACAGAACAGATATTAACAGCTGTAATAGTCAATACATACAAATACTTTATATAACACTATTCCCTAGCTGGACACTGTAGTATTAAACAACACACAGAACAGATATTAACAGCTGTAATAGTCAATACATACAAATACTTTATATAACACTATTCCCTAGCTGGACACTGTAGTATTAAACAATACACAGAACAGATATTAACAGCTGTAATAGTCAATACATACAAATACTTTATATAACACTATTCCCTAGCTGGACACTGTAGTATTAAACAACACACAGAACAGATATTAACAGCTGTAATAGTCAATACATACAAATACTTTATATAACACTATTCCCTAGCTGGACACTGTAGTATTAAACAACACACAGAACAGATATTAACAGCTGTAATAGTCAATACATACAAATACTTTATATAACACTATTCCCTAGCTGGACACTGTAGTATTAAACAACACACAGAACAGATATTAACAGCTGTAATAGTCAATACATACAAATACTTTATATAACACTATTCCCTAGCTGGACACTGTAGTATTAAACAATACACAGAACAGATATTAACAGCTGTAATAGTCAATACATACAAATACTTTATATAACACTATTCCCTAGCTGGACACTGTAGTATTAAACAATACACAGAACAGATATTAACAGCTGTAATAGTCAATACATACAAATACTTTATATAACACTATTCCCTAGCTGGACACTGTAGTATTAAACAACACACAGAACAGATATTAACAGCTGTAATAGTCAATACATACAAATACTTTATATAACACTATTCCCTAGCTGGACACTGTAGTATTAAACAATACACAGAACAGATATTAACAGCTGTAATAGTCAATACATACAAATACTTTATATAACACTATTCCCTAGCTGGACACTGTAGTATTAAACAACACACAGAACAGATATTAACAGCTGTAATAGTCAATACATACAAATACTTTATATAACACTATTCCCTAGCTGGACACTGTAGTATTAAACAACACACAGAACAGATATTAACAGCTGTAATAGTCAATACATACAAATACTTTATATAACACTATTCCCTAGCTGGACACTGTAGTATTAAACAACACACAGAACAGATATTAACAGCTGTAATAGTCAATACATACAAATACTTTATATAACACTATTCCCTAGCTGGACACTGTAGTATTAAACAACACACAGAACAGATATTAACAGCTGTAATAGTCAATACATACAAATACTTTATATAACACTATTCCCTAGCTGGACACTGTAGTATTAAACAATACACAGAACAGATATTAACAGCTGTAATAGTCAATACATACAAATACTTTATATAACACTATTCCCTAGCTGGACACTGTAGTATTAAACAATACACAGAACAGATATTAACAGCTGTAATAGTCAATACATACAAATACTTTATATAACACTATTCCCTAGCTGGACACTGTAGTATTAAACAATACACAGAACAGATATTAACAGCTGTAATAGTCAATACATACAAATACTTTATATAACACTATTCCCTAGCTGGACACTGTAGTATTAAACAATACACAGAACAGATATTAACAGCTGTAATAGTCAATACATACAAATACTTTATATAACACTATTCCCTAGCTGGACACTGTAGTATTAAACAACACACAGAACAGATATTAACAGCTGTAATAGTCAATACATACAAATACTTTATATAACACTATTCCCTAGCTGGACACTGTAGTATTAAACAATACACAGAACAGATATTAACAGCTGTAATAGTCAATACATACAAATACTTTATATAACACTATTCCCTAGCTGGACACTGTAGTATTAAACAATACACAGAACAGATATTAACAGCTGTAATAGTCAATACATACAAATACTTTATATAACACTATTCCCTAGCTGGACACTGTAGTATTAAACAATACACAGAACAGATATTAACAGCTGTAATAGTCAATACATACAAATACTTTATATAACACTATTCCCTAGCTGGACACTGTAGTATTAAACAACACACAGAACAGATATTAACAGCTGTAATAGTCAATACATACAAATACTTTATATAACACTATTCCCTAGCTGGACACTGTAGTATTAAACAATACACAGAACAGATATTAACAGCTGTAATAGTCAATACATACAAATACTTTATATAACACTATTCCCTAGCTGGACACTGTAGTATTAAACAATACACAGAACAGATATTAACAGCTGTAATAGTCAATACATACAAATACTTTATATAACACTATTCCCTAGCTGGACACTGTAGTATTAAACAATACACAGAACAGATATTAACAGCTGTAATAGTCAATACATACAAATACTTTATATAACACTATTCCCTAGCTGGACACTGTAGTATTAAACAACACACAGAACAGATATTAACAGCTGTAATAGTCAATACATACAAATACTTTTATATAACACTATTCCCTAGCTGGACACTGTAGTATTAAAACAATACACAGAACAGATATTAACAGCTGTAATAGTCAATACATACAAATACTTTATATAACACTATTCCCTAGCTGGACACTGTAGTATTAAACAACACACAGAACAGATATTAACAGCTGTAATAGTCAATACATACAAATACTTTATATAACACTATTCCCTAGCTGGACACTGTAGTATTAAACAATACACAGAACAGATATTAACAGCTGTAATAGTCAATACATACAAATACTTTATATAACACTATTCCCTAGCTGGACACTGTAGTATTAAACAATACACAGAACAGATATTAACAGCTGTAATAGTCAATACATACAAATACTTTATATAACACTATTCCCTAGCTGGACACTGTAGTATTAAACAACACACAGAACAGATATTAACAGCTGTAATAGTCAATACATACAAATACTTTATATAACACTATTCCCTAGCTGGACACTGTAGTATTAAACAACACACAGAACAGATATTAACAGCTGTAATAGTCAATACATACAAATACTTTATATAACACTATTCCCTAGCTGGACACTGTAGTATTAAACAACACACAGAACAGATATTAACAGCTGTAATAGTCAATACATACAAATACTTTATATAACACTATTCCCTAGCTGGACACTGTAGTATTAAACAATACACAGAACAGATATTAACAGCTGTAATAGTCAATACATACAAATACTTTATATAACACTATTCCCTAGCTGGACACTGTAGTATTAAACAATACACAGAACAGATATTAACAGCTGTAATAGTCAATACATACAAATACTTTATATAACACTATTCCCTAGCTGGACACTGTAGTATTAAACTACACACAGAACAGATATTAACAGCTGTAATAGTCAATACATACAAATACTTTATATAACACTATTCCCTAGCTGGACACTGTAGTATTAAACAATACACAGAACAGATATTAACAGCTGTAATAGTCAATACATACAAATACTTTATATAACACTATTCCCTAGCTGGACACTGTAGTATTAAACAACACACAGAACAGATATTAACAGCTGTAATAGTCAATACATACAAATACTTTATATAACACTATTCCCTAGCTGAACACTGTGGTATTAAACAATACACAGAACAGATATTAACAGCTGTAATAGTCAATACATACAAATACTTTATATAACACTATTCCCTAGCTGGACACTGTAGTATTAAACAATACACAGAACAGATATTAACAGCTGTAATAGTCAATACATACAAATACTTTATATAACACTATTCCCTAGCTGGACACTGTAGTATTAAACAACACACAGAACAGATATTAACAGCTGTAATAGTCAATACATACAAATACTTTATATAACACTATTCCCTAGCTGGACACTGTAGTATTAAACAATACACAGAACAGATATTAACAGCTGTAATAGTCAATACATACAAATACTTTTATATAACACTATTCCCTAGCTGGACACTGTAGTGATTAAACAACACACAGAACAGATATTAACAGCTGTAATAGTCAATAATACAAATACTTTTATAACACTATTCCCTAGCTGGACACTGTAGTATTAAACAACACACAGAACAGATATTAACAGCTGTAATAGTCAATACATACAAATACTTTATATAACACTATTCCCTAGCTGGACACTGTAGTATTAAACAATACACAGAACAGATATTAACAGCTGTAATAGTCAATACATACAAATACTTTATATAACACTATTCCCTAGCTGGACACTGTAGTATTAAACAATACACAGAACAGATATTAACAGCTGTAATAGTCAATACATACAAAATATTTTATATAACACTATTCCCTAGCTGGACACTGTAGTATTAAACAATACACAGAACAGATATTAACAGCTGTAATAGTCAATACATACAAATACTTTATATAACACTATTCCCTAGCTGGACACTGTAGTATTCAAACAACACACAGAACAGATATTAACAGCTGTAATAGTCAATACATACAAATACTTTATATAACACTATTCCCTAGCTGAACACTGTAGTATTAAACAATACACAGAACAGATATTAACAGCTGTAATAGTCAATACATACAAATACTTTATATAACACTATTCCCTAGCTGGACACTAGTAGTGTTAAACAATACACAGAACAGATATTAACAGCTGTAATAGTCAATACATACAAATACTTTATATAACACTATTCCCTAGCTGGACACTGTAGTATTAAACAATACACAGAACAGATATTAACAGCTGTAATAGTCAATACATACAAATACTTTATATAACACTATTCCCTAGCTGGACACTGTAGTATTAAACAACACACAGAACAGATATTAACAGCTGTAATAGTCAATACATACAAATACTTTATATAACACTATTCCCTAGCTGGACACTGTAGTATTAAACAACACACAGAACAGATATTAACAGCTGTAATAGTCAATACATACAAATACTCTTTATATAACACTATTCCCTAGCTGGACACACTGTAGTATAAAACAATACACAGAACAGATATATTAACAGCTGTAATAGTCAATACATACAAATACTTTATATAACACTATTCCCTAGCTGGACACTGTAGTATTAAAACAATACACAGAACAGATATTAACAGCTGTAATAGTCAATACATACAAA
The DNA here is from genome assembly GCF_004210375.1 of Tachypleus tridentatus. Lineage (NCBI taxonomy): Eukaryota > Metazoa > Arthropoda > Merostomata > Xiphosura > Limulidae > Tachypleus > Tachypleus tridentatus. The sequence goes on from NC_134834.1 coordinate 110,101,200, forward strand.
TACTTTATATAACACTATTCCCTAGCTGGACACTGTAGTATTAAAACAATACACAGAACAGATATTAACAGCTGTAATAGTCAATACATACAAATACTTTATATAACACTATTCCCTAGCTGGACACTGTGGTATTAAACAATACACAGAATAGATATTAACAGCTGTAATGAATCAATACATACAAATACTTTATATAACTCACTATTCCCTAGCTGGACACTGTAGTATTAAACAATACACACAGAACAGATATTAACAGCTGTAATAGTCAATACATACAAATACTCTTATATAACACTATTCCCTAGCTGGACACTGTAGTATTAAACAATTACACAGAACAGATATATTAACAGCTGTAATAGTCAATACATAAATACTCTTTATATAACACTATTCCCTAGCTGGACACCGTATTCATTAAACAACACACAGAACAGATATTAACAGCTGTAATAGTCAATACATACAAATACTTTATATAACACTATTCCCTAGCTGAACACTGTAGTGATTAAACAATACACAGAACAGATATTAACAGCTGTAATAGTCAATACATACAAATACTTTATATAACACTATTCCCTAGCTGGACACTGTAGTATTAAACAATACACAGAACAGATATTACCAGCTGTAATAGTCAATACATACAAATACTCTATATAACACTATTCCCTAGCTGGACACTGTAGTATAAAAACAACACACAGAACAGATATTAACAGCTGTAATAGTCAATACATACAAATACTTTATATAACACTATTCCCTAGCTGGACACTGTAGTATTAAAACAATACACAGAACAGATATTAACAGCTGTAATAGTCAATACATACAAATGCTCTATATAACACTATTCCCTAGCTGGACACTGTAGTATTAAACAATACACAGAACAGATATTAACAGCTGTAATAGTCAATACATACAAATACTTTATATAACACTATTCCCTAGCTGGACACTGTAGTATTAAACAATACACAGAGACAGATATTAACAGCTGTAATAGTCAATACATACAAATACTTTATATAACACTATTCCCTAGCTGGACACTGTAGTATTAAACAATACACAGAACAGATATTAACAGCTGTAATAGTCAATACATACAAATACTTTATATAACACTATTCCCTAGCTGGACACTGTAGTATTAAAAATACACAGAACAGATATTAACAGCTGTAATAGTCAATACAGCATACAAATACTTTATATAACACTATTCCCTAGCTGGACACTGTAGTATTAAACAATACACAGAACAGATATTAACAGCTGTAATGTATCAATACATACAAATACTTTATATAACACTATTCCCTAGCTGGACACTGTAGTATTAAACAATACACAGAACAGATATTAACAGCTGTAATAGTCAATACATACAAATACTTTATATAACACTATTCCTCTAGCTGGACACTGTAGTATTAAACAATACACAGAACAGATATTAACAGCTGTAATAGTCAATACATACAAATACTCTTTATATAACACTATTCCCTAGCTGGACACTGTAGTATTAAACAATACACAGAACAGATATTAACAGCTGTAATAGTCAATACATACAAATACTTTATATAACACTATTCCCTAGTATTAGGCAATACACTGAACAGATATTAACAGCTGTAATAGTCAATACATACAGATACTTTATATAAGACTATTAACTAGCTGTACACTGTGTAGTATTAAACAATACACAGAACAGACTGTAATAGTCAATACATACAAATACTATATAACACTATTCCTAGCTGGACACTGTAGTATTAAACAACACACAGAACAGATATTAACAGCTGTAATAGTCAATACATACAAATACTTTATATAACACTATTCCCTAGCTGGACACTGTAGTATTAAAACAACACACAGAACAGATATTAACAGCTGTAATAGTCAATACATACAAATACTTTATATAACACTATTCCCTAGCTGGACACTGTAGTAAACAAAACAGATATTAACGAAGCAATAGTAGTATTAAACAATACACAGAACAGATATTAACAGCTGTAATAGTCAATACATACAAATACTTATATAACACTATTCCCTAGCTGGACACTGTAGTATTAAACAACACACAGAACAGATATTAACAGCTGTAATAGTCAATACATACAAATACTTTATATAACACTATTCCCTAGCTGGACACTGTAGTATTAAACAATACACAGAACAGATATTAACAGCTGTAATAGTCAATACATACAAATACTTTATATAACACTATTCCCTAGCTGGACACTGTAGTATTAAACAACACACAGAACAGATATTAACAGCTGTAATAGTCAATACATACAAATACTTTATATAACACTATTCCCTAGCTGGACACCAGTATTAAACAACACACAGAACAGATATTAACAGCTGTAATAGTCAATACATACAAATACTTTATATAACACTATTCCCTAGCTGGACACTGTAGTGTTAAACAACACACAGAACAGATATTAACAGCTGTAATAGTCAATACATACAAATACTTTATATAACACTATTCCCTAGCTGGACACTGTAGTATTAAAAAACACACAGAATTAACATTGCAGCTGTCAATGCAATACAAAAATACTTTATATAACACTATTCCCTAGCTGGACACTGTAGTATAAAACAACACAGAACAGATATTAACAGCTGTAATAGTCAATACAACAAATACTTTATATAACACTATTCCCTAGCTGAACACTGTGGTATTAAACAACATACAGAACAGATATTAACAGCTGTAATAGTCAATACATACAAATACTTTATATAACACTATTCCCTAGCTGGACACTGTAGTATTAAAACAATACACACAGAACAGATATTAACAGCTGTAATAGTCAATACATACAAATACTTTATATATACACTATTCCCTAGCTGGACACTGTAGTATTAAAACAATACACAGAACAGATATTAACAGCTGTAGTAGTCAATACATACAAATACTTTATATAACACTATTCCCTAGCTGGACACTGTAGTGTTAAACAATACACAGAACAGATATTAACAGCCGTAATAGTCAATACATACAAATACTTTATATAACACTTATCCCTAGTTGGACACCGTAGTATTAAAACAATACACAGAATAGATATTAATAGCTGTATAGTCAATACATACAAATACTATATAACACTATTCCTAGTTGGACACTGTGGTATTAAACAATACACTGGAATAGATACACAGCTAAAAATAGTCAATACATACAAATACTTTATATAACACTATTCCCTAGCTGGACACCTCGTAGTATTAAACAATACACTTGTAGAACAGATATTAACAGCTGTAAGAATCAATACATACAAATACTTTATATAACACTATTCCCTAGTTGGACACCCCTGTAGTAATTAAACAATACACAGAACAGATATTAACAGGCTGTAATAGCCAATACATACAAATACTTTATATAACACTATTCCCTAGCTGGACACTGTAGTATTAAACAACACACAGAACAGATGTTAACAGCTGTAATAGTCAATACATACAAATACTTTATATAACACTATTCCCTAGCTGAACACTGTGGTATTAAACAACACAGAACAGATATTAACAGCTGTAATAGTCAATACATACAAATACTTTATATAACACTATTCCCTAGCTGGACACTGTAGTATTAAACAATACACACAGAACAGATATTAACAGCTGTAATAGTCAATACATACAAATACCTTTATATAACACTATTCCCTAGCTGACACTGTAGTATTAAACAATACACAGAACAGATATTAACAGCTGTAATAGTCAATACATACAAATACTTTTATATAACACTATTTCCTAGCTGGACACTGTAGTATTAAAAACAATACACAGAACAGATATTAAACAGCCGTAATAGTCAATACATACAAATACTTTTATATAACACTTATCCCTAGTTGGACACCGTAGTATTAAAACAATACACAGAATAGATATTAATAGCTGTACTAGTCAATACATACAAATACTATATAACACTATTCCTAGTTGGACACTGTGGTATTAAACAATACACTGGAATAGATACACAGCTAAAAATAGTCAATACATACAAATACTTTATATAACACTATTCCCTAGCTGGACACCTCGTAGTATTAAACAATACACTTGTAGAACAGATATTAACAGCTGTAAGAATAATACATACAAATACTTTATATAACACTATTCCCTAGCTGGACACTGTAGTATTAAACAATACACAGAACAGATATTAACAGCTGTAATAGTCAATACATACAAATACTTTATATAACACTATTCCCTAGCTGGACACTGTAGTATTAAACAACACACAGAATAGATATTAACAGCTGTAATAGTCAATACATACAAATACTTTATATAACACTATTCCCTAGCTGGACACTGTAGTATTAAACAATACACAGAACAGATATTAACAGCTGTAATAGTCAATACATACAAATACTTTATATAACACTATTCTCTAGCTGGACACTGTAGTATTAAACAATACACAGAACAGATATTAACAGCTGTAATAGTCAATACATACAAATACTTTATATAACACTATTCCCTAGCTAGCTGACACTGTAGTATTAAACAATACAGAACAGATATTAACAGCTGTAGTAGTCAATACATACAAATACTTTATATAACACTATTCCCTAGCTGGACACTGTAGTATTAAACAATACACAGAACAGATATATAACAGCCGTAATAGTCAATACATACAAATACTTTTATATAACACTTATCCCTCAGTTGGACACCGTAGTATTAAAACAATACACAGAATAGATATTAATAGCTGTATAGCTTCAATACATACAAATACTCTTTATAGTAACACTATTCCCTAGTTGGACACTGTGGTATTAAAAACAATACACTGGAATAGATATTAACAGCTAAAAATAAATAATACATACAAATACTTTATATAACACTATTCCCTAGCTGGACACCTCGTAGTATTAAACAACACACTTGTAGAACAGATATTAACAGCTGTAAGAATCAATACATACAAATACTTTATATAACACTATTCCCTAGCTGGATGTAGTATTAAACAACACACAGAACAGATATTAACCCCTAATAGTCAATACATACAAATACTTTATAACACTATTCCCTAGCCGGACACTGCAACACACAGAACAGATATTAACAGGCTGTAATAGCCAATACATACAAATACCTCATACATAACACTATTCCCGCTGACACTGTAGTATTAAAACAACACACAGAACAGATATTAACAGCTGTAATAGTCAATACATACAAATACTTTATATAACACTATTCCCTAGCTGGACACTGTAGTAAACAAAACAGATATTAACGAAGCAATAGTCA